>NC_091145.1:24067055-24274966 GCF_041381155.1 Argopecten irradians | reverse complement strand
TAGTTAACTATTTTTTTCCTATAGTTTACTTTCCAAATGTAATCTATTAATGTAACCTACATTGCCATATACAGATTCCTTACCTGTTAATACATATTCAAAAATGCTGTTACCACATTAGTATGAATCCATGGGCTGATGTTTCTATGAAAGACATACCATTCTTTTCTGTAAAGAACAAAGTTTTATAATTTAAAACATATTGTTCTCCCATACTTGACAGTTTATCCCGCGGTTGCTAGGGAAAGATAAGTCTGTCTTTTTTACTGGTAATGACGTCATCGATACATCCGGGACTATAAAAAGCATTTACGCCTATCTGTAAAATTTAATACAGGCTTTAAAAGAAGGAAGTAATTTAATCACTGCTCTTGCCTATCCTGCTTTTAATCTCGACAGACAGGACATATATTGTCTGTAATTATTGTAGTAAAATCTTCCACCAAAATTCTGAGTATATCACTCAAAAAGTATTAGCGCCAGGTAAAATATTTTTTCAGATTTTAACATAAATGTTCACACCACCGATATACTATCTTTTAAGATCTGATCAGGAATGCCTGAATGAAGTCTTCACTTATTTTTGTATTAACTCACTTATACAGGAGATTTTGGGTGGATTAACACTAGGACTTACCTGCGAAGGCCTTAGCTTTGTCAGTAGGTACAGCTCGTAGATGGCGCAAGTCACTTTTGTTGCCTACCAACATGATGACAATGTTGTTATCAACATGGTCCCGAAGTTCTTTCAACCATCGTTCCAAATTCTCAAATGTCAATTGTTTAGCTATATCATAAACTAATAACGCCCCGACGGCTCCACGGTAGTATCTGTAACAAAGGAATCATAGAGACTAGAACCTAATGCAGGAACGTAAGGCCAATGGGCTCGTACGTTCACGGTCAGCTGACTATTGGCACAAACACGGTCAAAGTATACTGTAATGGAAACATATTTTTGATACAATACAAAAGAAGAATCAAAAGGGCAGAAAAGGTTCACCTCTTCTTCACTGACTTCAGCTAGAATTGGAATTTTTAAGTTTCTAATTTATTTGGATATTTGTAATATCCCAGTATTTACACGGATACTTACGCATTAGTAATAGATTGATATCTCTCCTGACCAGCAGAGTCCCAGATCTGTGCCTTGATAGTTTTCCCATCCACTTGTATACTCCTGAAGGACACAAAAGCTCATTGATTGCCAAAATGCAAGTACATTTCTTTTGAATATTAGCTCTTTCTAAGTCTTTTTTATAATTATTATTAGCACTGTCAAGAATGTTGTTTCTTAGAAGCCAATATTAGATTTCTAGGCCCTTTGTTACTGAAAAAGAAAGTGCTTTATATGTTACCCCTGTTGACATCAAATGGAGGTCAGTGCAATTTATTTGAACAAACTTGGAAGCAATTCATCTTAAGTTCTTAACATGTTGCTATAGGTGAAATATCATGTCGTATCATGGAAGATGTTGCCGCCGGAACGGAAAAATGGACACTGCCACCCTTCGGGGTGAGCTTATTTTTATAACTGTAATGAAAAAGTGTTTTAGCTTATACCGATAAATAATTCTGTATCTTTAAGCGCACTTTTAACCCAAGCTTCCGTTTGACCCCTTGTAGCGAACTCGTTTTCACTCCACAACACAATACGTACTTCTACTTTCTATGCTGAACTCATTCCTCGTGCATCTGGACAACAGGTTACTTTTCCCTACTCCAGAGTCTCCAATAAACACCACACTGAACAATCACAACACACAAAAACATCTCAAGGTTTTTCATACCTCATCCACCTAATATCATACAGTGCTCATGTTAAACAGCATGTGTACTGTAAATAATATAGGGTTTTGTATTACAATTAAACACATTGAAAATGTTGGCTCAAGGGAGATAACTACAACTACATATCTGCCCAAACTTTTCCAGACAGTTAAGGAGAAACAACAGATTCAATTTAACGCTAAATATCACCCACAAACTTTTCCATGTTTTTACACTAATGTCAAACACAAACCACATATAACTTACCTTTACACAGATAGTCCGCAATCACACTTCACGCATACAAAAAACGACCTTTTCCTGCAGAAATCACATCGTGTACCGTCCGTTGACACATGATGCCAATCACGTATTAATTACAACTGTACACAGCTTGATATAACCTCTAATCTGTCATACAGGAACCTGTATTAGCTCACAACATATTTATATAACAATCTTGGCCAATGTCATCTGTGTTAGAACTATTTATATTTTATTTGTCAAGCTACGCCATGTCACCACCAAAGTATGACTAAAACTTATATACAGTGTCACAATCTAAAAATAGCCATTACGGCTGTAGTGCGTATTAGGCTTGTTAGGTATACCGCGTCTAGAGCCGTCGTCCTGGACTCCTCCCGGATCCCGGTTGATCCCATTGATTCCTCTGAAAACTGTGTACTCATTAGTTGCATTAAGGATATGAGTATAGGTGATCATTATATCTATAATGGCCATATAACAGATAAAGACGAAACATGAGCATAGGCCCCGACACTGTATAATTGAACTTTATTGTAAATTACTGGTAACGCATGAAGTGTTAGGACGATTGTCACTTCAAATTGATATTTGAAAACTATCGATTAAGAAGAATAATCCATTAAATTAACTTTGTGACTGTCAATAGTTGAACATGATTAACGTTTTCACTTATAATGTCCCATGTAAGTAATTATATAGGTGAAAGAGAATACTTATAAAGAATTAGCAAAACAAACCATATGAACAGAAATACATTACCACAGAAACAAAATTAATATATATAATATAAACACTATAATAACCCCATAAAATAGCAAAATACAGCAAATAACACTAGTTTCTTGTTTTTCAAAAGATATGCCTCATTATCAATCGGCTTGGGAGCCCAGTTCATAATAAATTGATTGTGTCTTAGTCGTAAAAACTGAAACATGAAGAATATAAATCGGCCATGTTTTGTTTGGATTAAAATCTGTTACTATATGTTGAATGTCGCGCAAAATCATTATAGCGCACTTCACTTTTTAATTACATATAAGCTTGAAAATGACGACTAAAATTGAAAAATACATGAAATGTGTGAATCATGATTAACCAATATTGTATTTGGTTTTGCAAATATCAAATTTTGCAGTGTCCAGATAATTGATATTGTTCATTGTTTAATCTTTAATTTGACCTTTGATATTCTTTCTGTATTGGATTAATGGAATGTTTCAGTTTTAACATAAAAAAAAACATTTTTCAACGTAAAAAAAACTGACTTAAGGTACTTAAATTTTTTTTACAACTGTAGTATTCGTTATTGTTATTTTTTAATGTATTTTTTGGTAATTTGTTTTCTTCATTCAAAATTATCGGACACGTCTTACCGTTGAAAATTAAAAATTCAATACCGTATCAGAAACGTAGTTGGTCTTTCAGGTCCTCTACTGAAAATGATGTTTATTTGTTTGTATGTTCACGGTGAGTGCGGTATATGTTGTGTCTCTTGTTGATAAAGAGAGCCTTGTTTACTTTATACAGCTTACTTACTGTCAGGTATCACTCAGACCTCGCGTTATCATACCATCATAATAATTATAATGTGATGCTGCACTTTTTTTTTATCTTATCTTATCCACACAGCCGGTCTCTCAAACATCCGTCTGAATGGCTTAAGCTTAATAGTATGAGAGATATTCTGAAGGAGTAGTATATTTTACGCAAGGAAGATTAGATACCGTCGCAATAGATCGGGCATATATTTGTGCAAAGCAACTGGAGCGTCTATCTTATATTTTTGAGGAACCATAAACGGCTGGATTTGGTTCTTGTTCAAGGTAAATATGTATAATACATATATATATAGGATGTTAAATTTGATCTATGGAAGCCTTGGCTTATTTATGTCTCACAAATAGTGAGGAAAGCATAGGCTATGGGCCTAAACAATTTCATACTTTGACAACATTTATAACTGTACTATTTACCTCAAAATTACCACATAGGTGTGGTGAAAGTTAGAAAATTCTATCATGACGAATCGATTGCATATGTGTAGGCATATGACAGGGAATACAAGAAATGTAAAAGTTCAAGGACGTCCCTCCTTTAAGTGAAATATAGACGCTAAGGATTACTTCCACTATAGATCACAAGCAATGGAAACGTGAAACTATAACCTTTACCATAACGACGTTTTGTCACCCTCCTCTCCCCCTCCTCTCATTCACCACCCCCTGTGATTATCTTTATATAAAACACTTTACACTAATACTCCCATCTATTTGTATATATCTGGTACTGAGTACTGGAGGGTTTCAAAAGTGAAATTGTATAATATTTAAACAGCCACAATTTTCATTTCCCAGCAGTTTTTTTTCGGAGAGTCTGCCAGGAGTTGGAGCCCTGGTATCAGCCCTATCAAAACATCCCCTCTTACAGGAGGACATGTTTCAATGTTCGCTCATCACTTCCAACTTAATGTATTATTGTCGACACTCCCTGTGTCCTTATTAGATAATTAAGACGTTCACGTTTGAATTAGTTTACTCAATGATCTCTATTTATGTCCGTTTTACAGATGGCTGCGGCACTAAAGAATTTGTTTTCGACGACAGACCAAGGTACATTTATAAATGATAAAATAGCGACTATTCACCTTTCTCTAATCATTACGTCACTGCTTCAGATGGCAAAACAGCGAATAGAATTTTGGGGTATTCTTAAGGATGTACTCCTCTGAGAAGTCAAAATTTTCTTGTATTAAACTTTTTTTCTCATATAGATTTTTGGAAATAGGAGTTCATGCCATAAAAGAAAATAGAAGAAAAAACATATGTCCGTGTGCCTCTTTTTTGAGCTATTGGTCACTCAAAGATACCATAGATTGACAAAATATTGGATTTTATGGGAAATTTTTGCCGCCGTTTTTTTTTGGAACCATACATATACACAATAGATTAAAGCCATAATTTCCGAGAAAAAAATGAGGTGTTTGATTTGATTAAATGTAATAAAATGTTTGTGAGAATTTGATTTTCATATCAGTAGTAGTACTTTCTTTAAAAATTATTACCAGTTTTGATCATATAAGACAATAAAAAACATTCTTTTTTCTCAGAAGAATAACAGCATTTAACATAACAGATATGCTACCTTTACCCCTTCTTTTTTTTTTTTTAATTTTTAGCTTCAAAATGCACCATTTTCAGCAATTATTTGCCACCACAATTTAGCCTCCTTTTATAGATAAAAGTTGTCTGGTATTATAACTTTTGTTTTAATATTTTGCTTATCAACAGGCGAGAAAGGGTTTGTTCTTTCAAAATCAGGCAGAAAAATTGGGGGTCTGTGTGCTTACTTTTTTGCCCCATTTCAATATTTGTTATTTTTCAGTAGTTTTCCGAATAAAAAATAATTGTGCTCAAATCACCATTAAATGTAAAAATAAAGAGACAAACGTGTATCATATCACACATTAATGCTCAATATTTTAATTACCACGAACCCAGTAAAGATTTACAGCAAAAATTACCTCGATACAGCTAAAAATACTGGCGCAGTGATGATTTAAGTAAAAACAATTTCAGTAAAAAATGGTAAAACTGTGGCTCTACTCAAAGCGAAAAAAGACACAATTTCAAAATGGCCGCCAAATGGGCCATTTCTTAAAATCCCCATATAAAAAAATCTACTAAAGCTAGAAATGTAATTTTTTGACAAAATTTGCAACTGGTAACTTCCTTCAGATATTGATAGATTTTATTTGAAAATCTCATAACTTCTTTGATCTATGTCGAAACGAGAACTTTAACGGGACTGAAGAATACAACCTTAACATGAAGATTGTTTATAAAAAACTTTACTTAAAAGGTAGTGGGCATGTTAGTTTTGATTCAATTGTAACAATGATCCACGTACATTAGTATGTAAGTAAATAAAATCAAATAATGGTTTCTGCTGCCCTTTAAGAATAACTTTATTATTAATAATTAACTAGTTACCAATGAAGACTTTATACTATAAGTGTGTGTTATACTTCAGTATAAATAAAATACTAAAAAAGTACTTCTATTAGTCATCATAAATATACTGTTTAGAGGTTAAAATTTCGCGGGTAGTTTATTGAAAATCTGTGAATTCATAACACTAGCGATAATTGCTACATTGATTGTACCATCGTCGCGACTTATTTTAACTGTGTACTCTATCCGAAATAACACCGTTCACAAGCAGGTTATACTAAAACAATAATACAAAAGAAATAATAATTTATATATAAATTTTACTGATCTTTGAATATTGCATTTAGAGGAATCACACAGTCGAAAATATTGACCCGCTAACTTAACGTCAATCTAAACATGGCAGATATGTTATTTATCATTTCTTTTTCAGACAAGATAACTAAATTTTAATTGGTGGTAAGAAATTTTAAGTCTGCAGCTAGTCTTGGCAAGAATTTCTTGGCTCATATTATACGACGATGTCTATAGTTGAAGGTGCAGTTAATGGACCGGAAAATTTCTCCTTGATGAGATGATCGAAAGTCTTGAATGAGAAAGAGGATGACAGATAACGATGTGTTGCTCAGTTTATAAGTCTGGTCTACCAAGTACATATAAAGATTTCCTAAAATCGTGTAAAGGCGGATATCTTGCAATCTCAAACGTTGGTAAAGAAGAAAAGGAACAAGCTGCCCTGCAGGTTATTGTTAAAGTAAAAAAATCTTACTCAGAAAAATGTTGGCAGGTATTACCCAGAACATATTGTTTGATGAACAAAATGAAGAGATTCGAAAAAGGATGGAAATAATCCTTAAGAGAAACGATGACGTCCAGAACAAAATCAACCAGGCAGAAACAGAAAAACAACGTTTAATGGCAAAATTCAAAGATCATAAGTTAACCGAAGATCAAAGAAAAGAACTTAAAAAAATAGAAAACAACTTATCTGAACTTCGCAAAAAACTGACAGATAGAAAGGTCGCTCGAATCGCTGCAAATCATGAAATACAACGTGCAAAAACCATGAAAAAGGTACTAGTTGTTGGTGGTGTTGGCGCTGCCGCTGCTGCTGTCGGTGCTGCTGCGGTTACTGTCTCCCCTGCAACAGTAGTTGCTGGCTTGGTTGCTGTAGCATCCAAGAAGAAACTTGGATAAAGATAAATGAAAAAAAACTTACATTGAAAAGAGACAAAATCTTAATTTGAATCATGTTATAAATTCACAAGACCTGAGCATGTCTATAATACAATATCCATTGTTAGTGGACTCGCATGCTGAGAATTTTCTATTCTTTTGCGTAAGCGCACATAGATTCCAGAAAGGAAAGGACTAGTTTAGAGTTTGTTTAACATATTTTTTCTTACGTTTTTAATATATATTTGCCGAAATATGTTAAAATGTTATCATATATATATAGATCATCATTTTTCAAGTTAGTGGCTCATCGTTTAAAATATTGTGTTGATTTTATTAAGGATGTACACCTTTGAGAAGTCAAAATTTTCTTGTATTAAACTTGGTACAAATGGTACAAAAACATATGTCCGTGTGCTCGTTTCTGAGCTATTGTCACTCAAAAATACCTAATTGACAAAATATTGGATTGTATAGGAATTTTGCGGTTTTGGTCATATACACCTGAGAATAAAGCCATAATTTTCTAATGAGGTGTTTGATATGTACGGATGTTTGCAAACTTTATTTTCAAGTGGTGTTCTTAAAAATATAGCAGTTATGATTAAAAATTCTCAGAATAATAACGATTTATGCTACCCCTACCCCTTAATTTTGAGCCAGATTTTAACCTTTATAGAAACAGTTCTGGTGTTTTGCTAATATTTTGCATATCTTTGAATATCAATAGGAGAAAAGGTTGCTCTTTTTAATTCAGGCAGAAAAATGGGGACCCGTGTGCTTACTGTTTGCCTCATTTCAATATCTATTATTTTTCAATATTTTAGAGTAAAAAATAGAAGTGCTAAAATCACCATTAAGTGTTAAAATTAAGTGACAAAAGCAATTCTTTTTTAATTCTTTTTATTTTGATGACCAAGAAACTAGTAACGAATTACATCAAAAATTTGCTCGATATAACTAAAAATACTGGCGAAGTAATCATTTAAGTAAAAAAAAAAAATCAGCAAAAAATGGTAAAACTTTGGCGCTACTCAAAACGAAAAAATGCACATTTTGAAAATGGCCGCCAAATGGAACATTTCTTAAAATCACCGTATAAAAAATGTACTAAGAATAGAAATGTAATTTTTTGACAAAATTTGCAACTGGCAACTTGCTACAGATATTGAATAGATTTTATTTGAAAAGATCATAACTTCTTTGATCTATGTCAAACCGGGACTTCAACGGGACTGAAACCTCAGAAAAATGCATCCTTAACTTAGGAATCGACGCAATAATTTTGGTGACTTATGATTAATATCTAGTGTACAAATTCATTTTTAAATTCATCACTATTCACGAATTTTCTTATTAAAAAAAACCCCCGTTCCCTACTTTATAACCAGTTTATTTATCAGTAAAATCTAGCCGTAGAAAGTAACCAGATCAAACAAACGACATTGTCATTGGTTATGCACCAATTGGTTGATATATGAACTTTATGGTGTTTATGCAAATAATATTTGGTTTTGAAAATACTGCTCTCATAGAATATAGTGTCGGACAATTTTAACAAGTGTACATGTACCTACACAGGCATGTCTTCATTTATAATGAACTACAGTGGGAAACCTTAGCCGAAAGGCGACAAAAAAAGAAGCTCTCTCTTATGTATAAAATTGTAAACTCTGATTCACCACCATACTTAAAAGATATTATATATCCATACATAAATGACAATATAAATAAAAGATATCAATTGAGAAAAAAAAAACAGAATATTTAATCCACCTCTTTGCAGAACTGAAAGTTATTCTATCAGTTATTTCCCATCTACATTAAATGATTACAATAAATTAGACACTTCACTTATTGATGCACCAACTCTTTCACAATTCAAAAAACCTAATGACTTAACAGAACAAAATGGTATGTAAAGTAATTATCACTTTTCAAAATTATGGACCTAGAAAAATAAACATCATTCTCTGCCAACTTAGAAATAATGCTAGTAATCTTAATTATGACTTATGATCATTTATTAGATTTTCCAAATTACGAGTGCGGATACTCACAAGAAACCGTTTTCCATTATTTATTCGAATGTGCGCTCTTTATTTATGAAAAACAAATATTAACTGATACCCTGATACCCTGTGTGTGTGTGTGTGTGTGTGTGTGTGTGTGTCTGTACACCCATGTACACCGTTTTTGATATTGTTTGGGTCTTCCAAATATCCAAATTATGTCCAAATATTCTTATTGTTGTTTATAAACTTCCTGTATAGCAATGGTGGGTAGTGATGGCGATCAGAACTTCTAAAAAATCCTTTTATTATCTGAATCGTATATGTTAAATCACGATCATGATCATACTAAGCATTACTCTCTTTTTCCAATTTTATTGGGTGCGAATCTAGTATTTGCCTGTGTTATGGGCTTTTGCCAATATTTGACTATGGAATTGTGTAGTCCCAAACACAGGCAGAATCACTAGATTATGTACCCATTAAAACTGAGAAAACTTCAAAAAAGTTTTAGTGGCTTACTTGTCTGTTATATTACATAATTAATTACTATCTTACTACTATAATATTATTCAGTCTTTTTATGAATTATCTCCCTTGTACAATTATATTATATATAAAAATATCAATATGAAATTTATTACCAAACTTATATATCCATAAGAGTATAAAACCTGGCATATTAATAGTATTAGTACTATTCTTTTGTTACATACCATATTTGTTTAATTAAGATGCTGTTTAATCAACTTAATACATGTATATAATTTAATTTGAGTATAGTTTCTGGCTAGGACAGGGCTTATATAGGCCTAGCCTGTTGCCAAATCCTTTTGATTTATTCAATAAAACTAGTTGAAATGAAAAATGTCTTCACGCCAATTTCAGGGCAGGTCCAGGTTTTGAAATAGATCTGAAATTCACCTGGATAATTTTTAAAGTCAATTTCAGGTCAAGATTTTTTCAGGTCAAATTGACCTGAAGATATATTGACTGTGTATATTGTGATACCACACATTATATTTACTCCACCAACAACCTGACATGTCCTTACATGCGGACTGTGATTCACTAATTCAGTTTCGTATACAGTAACACTGACGTAACATTCATCTATTACTAATATCTATCACATTGTTATTATTGTACAGATCTCCTTCTCACGGAGTTCCACACCTCCAGCAGAGAATACCCCGTCCAAGCGATACCCCCTTGGCTCCTAAATATCTCTGTAACTCTACAACTAATCTATGTATACTTAAATTTTATAGCGTCTACTCCGTCAGCCTGGGCGTGATGATATCATTAACATAACACGTGGTCTTATAATTACCTTTTATGACCTACCACCAATAATCTATTCTGTTATCTTGATTTTGTTTTTACTTAACCAACAACAATTTGAATATGAAATCGATTCATATTGAAAAAATCAGCCACAAAAGTATTTAGACACTGAAAAAATAAATCTGTAAATTTCTAAGAGCTGACTATTCATGCTTACATGTATGTTGGCAGTATCTATGTATGGGGTGGGCACCACCTCTCACTATCAGCTGCTGACAACATGAGCCCAGCTTTACCGCTTATCGTATATCAGCCTCAGCAGTGTACAATGTACCTTCTGTTAACCTAACATGACCTTTGTCTGATATAGCACCCATTATGGGACAGGCTATCATTTGAACTAGACTGCCGGTAGATATATTTTTTTCTCTCATACCTAATACTGTAATACTGGCTGGTACAATTTGAACATTTTTTTTCAGAAACTAGACTGGATTTTCTTCAAAAGATAACAACGGGATTTGCTTTGAAAATTTCACGCAATTTTATGTATGGCTAAATGATATGCAGTTCCGAATTTTCTAATTTAGTTCAAAATGTTGGATAATCATAGTAATAAATTTATAATAAAACGTCCAGGTATGAGAGAAAAATACTCTTTTTTAGTGGACCTGATGGATAGCGATATTTTATCATCGGGATCACAAAATTTTGAAAAACCCTTGGCAAGCCTGTGGTTTTACAACATTTTGTGATCCTCGGGTAGAATATCCCTATCCTTCATATCCACATACCACCCCCGTATGGAAGGGTCTTAAATACAAAGTTGTTATATATAATTACAGTATACACCAATTCTCTGCTGAAATAATTATACATTGAAGTATATTACCAAAGATATTCTGCTTTCTTTCCCTATGAATTATTGGGAACTTTCCGATTCCATAATACATTGTATATACCGTATGTTCGGTTGTTTTCACGGGTCAATAATTTCACGATTTGGACTAAAAGGGGAAAGTTCGATTTTAACGGTTTTAAGATTTTGTAACTTGGCTGTAAGAGTCCATATTTATAATCCATGCATTTTCCATTATTTCACAAATGTAATTTTAAGTTATCAGCTATATAGTGCAATAACCACCAAAGACAAAGTATTGACCTCGGACGACGTCCTCGGTCCACATTTTTTATCTTTGGTTGATATAACCACGCTTCGACCTTATCAAAATGCTATGTTTGTATAATATTTATAAAATATGAATGGAATATTGTTTTACATTTAACAGATATATGTCAGCAAATAAGACTAAAATTAATGCTTTGTGTCACTCGTGAGTTTTTCTTCAGAATTCTAATTTTAAAAACACTCACCGTCACGACATCAAAACGATTAACGGTCACACAAGCCATATTTTTCATCACCATTTCCCTGTGAGATACGACTCCTAATTAAGGTGTTCAAATAACCTACAATGATTTTGAAAAAAGACCTGATCGAATCGCTTGGTTTCATCAATAGATATGAAATGTTGTAAGAACAACTATTGGTACAGCAGTGCTGGAACTGTAGATAATAGGCCATGGGCTAGGAGGGTCCCACATGCACCCCCCCCCCCCAAACCTCCGAACCAATATTTTTCTGAACCCTTATGACCCACTGATCACAAATCCAAATGTTAACATTGCATAAGTTGGGATGAACTTCCGGTTATGACGTCATCAAGATGGCCGCCATCTCGAATTTCACTAAAAATTGAAAAAATAGTCATAACATTAACATTTTTCAACCGAAGTAGACAAATGAGGTATCAAAATGACCACAATAGAACAACAAATACATATCAGGACCAACAAATCCAATATATGTAGTAATTTCTACGCAGCAGGAAATGAAAAAATTGGATTTAAAGCTCAAAAATGGTGATTTTTTTCAGCAAATTTTTCATATTTTGTTTGACGCAGCAAAAATGTTTCCCAACAACAATCTATTATTTCTAATAAGTTTTTTGACCACTTATCAATCAGTTTAAACAACAACAACAACAACAACAACACCAATGTTAACATTGTATAGGTTCCGGTTATGACGTCATCAAGATGGCCACCATCTCGAATTTCACTAAAAAATGAAGAATAGTCATAACACTGATATTTTTCAACTAAAGTAGACAAATGTGGTATCAAAATTGACCACAATAGAACGACAAATACATATCAGGACCAAATAATCCAATATAAATTCTGTGTTTCCGGTAATATCATTAACAGTCCCTAAGCGTTCTGTGTCTTTGAAAATGAGCACTTTCATTGTTTAGTTTCCTATTGCAATAACATAAGCAAAATGTCAGTTAGTTATATTCATAATATGTCTTTCACCTGGTTCTAATGATAAACCATTATCAATTGTGTAGTGATTTGTACGGAAGAAATAAAAAAATAAGCTTTAAGCTCAAAAATGTGATTTTTTCAGCAAATTTTAAATACTTGGCTTGACGCAGCAGAAATGTTTCCCACAACAAATTATTACTCGTAATCAGTTATTTAATGGTTGTGTCACATCTGGTGTATGCGCAAAGTTAGCGTTTTGCTGTAATAGAAAGCACGCACAACGAAAATGATTAGCATTAAGAAATAGCCCACTGAAAGAAATCAGTTTGAGAGGCTAAAAAGACACAATAGTCTACAAAATTTCGAACATGAAAATGGATTATTTTGAAGTCCCACTTAGATATTCAGCCAACTTTAAATTCAAATTTGTTAAGATATAAATCGTCAATAGCCAATGTTATATTCAGGAAATTCCAAGACACCATGAAACTGTAGTGTTAGCGGTTTGGAAAAAATAACAATCCTATGCCGCATCCGGTGATGTTTTGTAAACCAAATGATGGTATAACAATTCTCTTTTGCATTTCTATATATTTTTTGTTTTTGTTGTTTTAACAGATTGATAAGAGGTCAAATAACTGATTGTGAATAAAAATTTGTTGTTGGGAAACAATTTTGCTGCGTCAAGCCAAATATGAAAAAATGCTGAAAAATTACTATTTTTGAGCTTAATTGTTTTTTCATTTCCTGCGTTCAAATCACTACATATATTGGATTATATGGTCCTGATATGTGTTTGTTGTTCTATTGTGGTCATTTTGATACCTCATTTGTCTACTTCAGTTGAAAAATATCAGTGTTATGACTATTTTTTCATTTTCAGTGAAATTCGAGATGGTGGCCATCTTGATGACGTCATAACCGGAACTTAACGATGTTAACATTGGTTTGGTTGTTTTTGTTGCTTAAACTGATTGACAAGTGGTCAAAAAACTTATTAGAAATAATAGATTGTTGTTGGGAAACATTTTTGCTGCGTCAAACAAAATATGAAAAATTTGCTGAAAAATCACCATTTTTGAGCTTTAAAATCCAATTTTTTCATTTCCTGCGTAGAAATCACTACATATATTGGATTTGTTGGTCCTGATATGTGATTTGTTGTTCTATTGTGGTCATTTTGTGATACCTCATCTATTTTTCAATTTTTAGTGAAATTCGAAGATGGCTGGCCATCTTGATGACGTCATAACCGGGAAGTTTCATCCCAACTTATGCAATGTTAACATTTTGGATTTGTGAATCAGTGAAGCCCATTCATGAATGATTAATGAACTTTCAAGAATATAAGCAGATTGTGGTTCATGGAAAAAAAAATTCATAAATATTCATCAAATGACTCTCATGAATCTTCATGAAGTTTTATGAATCCATGAAACATTCATGATTGTTCATGATCAATGTGTTCAAGAATTATCCATGAAGTTTTATGCATGACTGATATTCATTAAAATTCTTCAAAATGAATAAAAATGTTTCATTCATTTTTAAGAATGTTAATGAATATCAGTTATGCATAAAACTTGAATGATTCTTGACATGCTATTTCATTCATTTTGAATGAATTACTCATCAACGTCTCGCAGGGGTGGGATAAACATGTGACTCATTACCGTATATAAGTAGTGTTGTCTATTACATAATGTAATGATCAGTCGATCATGTATTTAACACAACGCGTGTTGTATCAGTACATATATGTTAGATATTTCAATAAAACATGGAAAGCAATACCTTTTTATAATTTCTTTTCTTTCAATTAATTTCATTTTTTACAAAACTTTGAGTTGAAGTAGTACATGTTGCGTTTACCCGTTTTATATTAAGAGTCAAAGGATTTTTAGATGAATGACATTAATGTCCATTTGTTTACATACAGCTTGTGTACTCAAAACAATTAGTGCTTTTCAGCACGGACTATGATGTAATGATTAGACAGACATAAATAAGTATTCACCCTCTTTGGGTGAGACAGGGGATTTTAACCAAAGCTTCGTGCTTTATACTTTAAAATCCTACCCTTCGGTCTGAGATTCTCCTGTCTCGCCCCAAAACGGATCAAACATTATATGATATAAATACAACCTGCATTAGAGGGTGACAGTGCCTAGTGTCACCCCGAGGATATCGCTGTCACCCGACAGTGATATTCCGAGGGTTTGACACTAGGTACTGTCACCCTCTAATGCAGGTAGTATTTATTTTATTATACCAAAAGTCTAGTCCAAAAACCTAGTTTTCAAGTATTTGCAATCTATTGAAACATCTTAACTGATTTTAGCAAAAATCGAACAGTCACCGTCGGCAGTAGAATAGCACACAGCTTCTACTCGGTAGCGCTAACTATCATTGCATTATAAAAATGAATACTCACAATAAGCATTTAGTGAAAATTCTTGTTGTCTTGTCTCCTACGTTTGTTAAAATATTAACGTTTTTGTAAATCCAATGAATTTTGGTTTCGTCCCGTTGTCTGTTTACAACATTAGCAACGTCACGAAGACGCTTGAAATCGCATGTCCTCCGTTCACCTAATCACCGACGGGATTAATAAAAACCAACATATAGCGCTTGTACGGTAAGCGAAAAGGCGTAAACGGAAAGCTCCGTACTTAATTTGAAAAAAGGATAAATATTGATCAACAGACTAATTTGGTAAAACTTTTACTAAATAGCTCCAGATAAATTTTGAAGCGTTGCTTCAAAAAACAAAGATGGCGTCGAAAAAAGAAACGTGTGCGCATCTCTTTCGGGCGGTTAATAATATTTTGCACTGTCAAGAATACGCTATCACCCGTTGCTAGTGGGTTGCTACGAACGTGACTATTGTCTCCTATTATTATAATGCTAACTGCCGTGTGATAATGTGAAATACCAAATGTCTCTCGACCAATCAGAATGCAGAATTCTCATTTGAGGTATAATAATTTACATTCTTATACCTCAAGTGAAAATCCTGCATCCTGATTGGTCGAGAGGTATTTGGTATTTCACACTATCAGACATCAAAAGTTCCAAATCACCATAGAAAGTACACGAATAGCTCATACTATACAGTAACAAAACTTTCGTCAAGTCAAATGAAGTTAACAAACAAATGGTGAGAGTATATGTTATGTGTTATCTGAACCTGCCCTTTATCTGAAAAGCATGACGTTACTCTCTGAATATACAATATATATCAGTTTAACCGCATGAAAAGAGAGATTTATATGCATACAAAATAAACAGTAATCTGGTCTTAATAGAGATAAGTTCAAATTTTGTATATCTGTCCTGATATCTTATCCTGAACTAGTGTCTATTGAATAATTTCTATCATTACAACGCGTGATCGTAGGTTATCATCGCGTTAGATCAAAACAAATAAACAGTCATGTTCTAATGTAAATTTAGATATTCGATTAGCAGGAAAAACAGAGATATGATTCCCGTTAAAGGACATATATCTCGTGATGCAATGCTAATTATATTTGTTGGTAATATTGCAGTTTGCTTTTCTTTGAATTTTTTGACGCATCGATTTGAACGAAGACAGTACACCTTATTTCAGCAATATGTTTAATCGTCACAATTTCCAAAATGTTGCGAAGTAATCGATTTGATAACCTTTTGACGATATGATTTAATAAAATACATAGTTAATCAAGAGTGTAATAAAGAAGGGGGATAATCCTTGTTATTTATGCTACACTGGCTAAAACTAGACATGAGGCTTTGAAGTTGGGGGCTTCACTCTGTCATCGTCAAATGAACAATCTGTAGGCCTGTGATTGGTCAATTCATTTTGGCTGACATGCATTCAGAATCAGTTTGATAAGTTAAGTGATAGAAACCTCTGAGATATCGAATATCTCTGCAACTCCAATACGGTACTTTTTTCAAGTTATTATTTTCTGTCTTGTTTCTGCCTCTACATGACAATAAATCTGACCTATGTCGTTAACAGATCGATACTCGTGTAGGTACAGGAGTGAAAATTAGCAAACCCGCAGTGTTTACAACAGCGAGAGTTCCAACGCCTTGTGTCGGCAGACACATAACAGGAAATAACTCCGGTAAAACGTTCCAAATCGGAATTGCAGACAGGTTTTCATAACTCCTAAATATAATGAAACAGTACAATCATACAACGAAAATGCACATCCATATCATGAAAAAATACAACCATATAATTGAAAAGTATAACCAAATAAAATATCGATATACAGGTCATTAGGTCATTTGATATACATAGAAAATCGAAAAACGGTACACTAAATTCCAGGGATGCCTATGACGTCAGTGATAATAATCCATGGAACATCGAGGATTGGGATTTGAGAAATAAAGAGGAAGCGAGATTTTTGGAAACATTTTGACTCTATGACATTATATATTGTTGAGTGATAACTCTGGTCCACCATTTCAATGTTGCTTCAGTTCCAGTGGTTTGAACTAATACATGTACTATATTTCAACACAATATGTGTATTATATTTTACCATGATAATCTATAATAAATTGATATCGGATAACGTTGAGCTATATATTGTTAGCGAATGCAACCGAAAAAATATTACAAAAACTGCAACTTCAATCCAGATGTGTGTCTGGAATTTTACTTGAAACAATGCTAAAGTAGTCCAAAATAATTACCACCCGTCTCTGAGTCTGTTTTATAGTGTTATTAATCAGCTGTTACGATATTGGCCCAGTTATTAGGACGAGGTCTGTGATATTGGACCGAGGCCGAAGGCCGAGCGCCAATGTGACAGACCAAAGCCTAATAACTGGGCCAATATCACAATAGCTGATTTATGACACTTTTATTAATTAACTGACAATGAATGATTTGAATGACTCTGCAAAATACAAGATTAAAAACCAAAACAAAATGCAAAGTTGTAAACAGGTTTATTTGATCAAATTGATAAAATGCATTGATGAAATGTTGCGCCGACATCTGTTTTGGGTGAATTTTCTATATCTTCTAGTGTTGCAATCAAATCTTGGTCAGAAGAAATTAGGTCAGATAAAATTTCATACCTAGTGCTGTCATCCATCAAAACACCAACCATATCTTCGCCGTTTTTTGCATATTTGTCCCTGGCCCTTTTGACAGACGACTCGTCAATCTCCATGTTGTTTGTTGACTGATCTCGTAAACCCTCTAGATGCTAGGTCAAATAACTTAATAACACCGAGAACTTCCGAATGACGAGGCGCGTTCGATTTGGCGCGTTTTTCAATATTAGCCGAGTTCAAAGTCGGCCAATACGAGAAAAAGTCGGCCAATATCATATTAGACGAGTTGCGTCAATTTTTTTTCAATATTGGCCGAGTTTGGCCAAATACAGCTCGGCCGGAAAATCCATACTAGTGTAATAACATAGATAGTTAATTAATAATCGTAATTATTATGTGGTCATCTCATGTATAGATACGCTGTAGTCGTATACTGTGTTGTGAATATAAAACACCCTTAAAGATAACTACAGCTGATAAACAATCACATGACAAAGAAAAGAAATCTAAACAGATGCCCCACCGAGAAGTCAAATGAACAAGATCACCTAACACGTAGGATTGTGCACAAGCTTCACGGAGCTGATGATGGATGGTGCTCAAGTCCACCTGGCAGATACGTGCTCGTTATGTAACAATACAGAACATGTAAACTGGTTTTGTAACGACTGTCAAGAAAGTTTATGTGACAGCTGCAAAAGCATTCATGAACGCGGAAAGAAAACTCGAAATGACGACATTGTGCGGATGAAGGAGCCAAACAAACAACATGAGGTCATAGTTTCTGAGGTATGTTAGATATATCGCGGTAATAAATAAGTCTAATAAAAATAAGTTGACTTGAAATGTATCCTTTTCGAGGCTATTGGAGAGTAAACAAACATGGCTACCGCAATTTCGCCTAAAAGACCGCCAACGATTTGTCGAGCGTTCGGCTTCGTCGAAGACTGTATAGGCAGACGAAGCAGTAGTTCGGGGAAGGAGCAAATGGATTTAAGATTTAGATATTATAGTCAAGAATTTATCAATTCTGTCACCAGAAGTGAAACCAAAGTGCAGTAGTTGTGCAAGGTCACAACTTATGACATCGGGTGCTAGCATGTACAGACCTCGTTTTGTTGATATTGATTGATAGATTGGTTTTCAACGAATTCAACGATTTTATTTTACACCCAGACACATTATAATGTGTAACATGAGGGATAAGACAAATACAAATGTAAATGCATGACAGGATGGACAAGTATATGTACATAACATTAAGACATTATTATATAGCAATTACTCTAAACATTTGTACATTTCACTTGTATGAAACACAAAGTATAAATATTTTATTCATGGTTCAATAAGAAAAAAACAAAACAAAAAACTAAATGATAAATGTAGAATATTTTGATTTTATAGTAGCATCATTATTACGATTGGTCTAGATTTTAAACATTAACTTTTTTCTTAGTTTAACGTCATAAATTGTAAACGTCATCAATAATCAAATAAAGTTAGCGTAGTTTATATTCGTGAAAATATAAAATGTTTTGATAAACAAAAAAATAATTTGTTTTGTTGCAGATGGCGACTGGCGATTCATGGGTTCCGCAGAGAGAAGCTAAAGGTATATTTTTCAAAATAAGTACAGTTTTTTATCTTATATAAAAAAGTACCAATGTGTAACTGATTCATAGCAATAGCACAGCATCAACATATGTCTGAAAAAGAATATTTAAAGGAAAAAATATGTTAAATCATTTCTGGATCATATTTTCATCTTTTTGGAATTATCACGATATTTGCTAACTAAAAGAAAATTAAAATATTGTAATTGTTAATTTGTAAATCACTTGATAGGTGTTTCTTTACGTTGTTGGCGTTACAAATCAACACATATAAGACAAAATAGACGATTAAATTCAGGTCTACTACATTGTACAGATTTTTGATGTAAAACGTCTACACATCGCTTCGAAATGTAAGTTTTAAACTAAAAAGTTTCTTTCATGAAATCTTAAAATGCCCTACCGTTGACATGAAAACGCGTGCAACATGTCATATACATTATAGCATACAGTATACCATATATAGAGGTTCTCCAACAAGTGACTGTTGTTTATCATGTTTATCAAACTCGAGTTAGTTAATTTTCAAATTTTGAAAAGACACGAGCTTTTGAAAATTAACTAACGAGAGTTACGATAAACATGATAAACAACTGTCACGCGCTAGGGAACTTATTTATCTCATAACTTTAACTCTATATTTATAATGTGGTGACCATTTTCTCGTCTTCATTCAGGAAACTTACCACAGTACAATGTGTATCTTCCAGCCATAAAATATAGTGCCTAAATAGAGAACCAATATTCTATTGTTTAATACTTTGATTAAGCAAAAACCTGTCAAACATTAAATACAATGTTATTTAAAAAAAAAGAGCTGTGAAAAGTTAAGAGCCAATCGGAATCAAGAGATCTTGGAGTTTACAAATAAGAGGCGCCGAAGGTGTTTACACACTGGAGTGTGCAAACTTAAATGATAACCAACTGCTATGGAATTTATCACATGGTTTTTTGATTGAGATAACCTGCATAGTTATGGGATAAATATAAATAAAAACAATAACGACTAACTGACGTTACCAAAAATAAGAACAATAACGGCGATATATATGTGTTTTACTTTTTTTAACACAATTTTAATATTATTTATAAGATATTTCAAATTCTTGATACAGTTGTGTAATGTATGATGGTTCATGGATATACATGTAAGCATTTCAGTCGCGTTGTCATACAACTAGCTTCTGTGGTTGTGCCGATTAATGTCAGTACCAGTATAATAGTTAAGGATGTATTCCTCTGAGATTTCAAAATTTTCTTGCATTAAACTCTTTTTCTCATAGATTTTTGGAAATAGGAGTTCATACAATAAAAGAAAATGGAAGAGAAAAGAAATGTCCGTGTGCTCGTTTTTGAGCTATTGTCACTCAAAGAAACCTAATTGACAAAATCATGGATTTTATGGGAAATTTGCCGTTTTGACCACATACACAAGAGATTAAAGCCATAGTTTCCTAATGAGGTGTTTGATATGTATGGATGTTTGTAGAATTTATTTTCTGGTTGTCTTCTTTAAAAATATACCTGTTATGATTAATAAGACTCGTATTTTTTCTCAGAACAACAACATATGATACCCCTTAATTTCGAGCTACACAACGTACCGTTTTCAGCCAATTTTGTCAAATTTAACCTTTATAATTAATTTTTCTTTGTTTTCATACCAAATTCGGCTTTCTGATTGGCCAATATTTTTTTTGCATACCACTATGAAAAAAAAAATCCGAGAATGGCGCGAAACCCCGACGTTAGCGTGACGTCACAATAGAGATATTGACGTTGCGTATTGATTCGGAAAAAAGAATCCCTGGAAAAACCACTATAATGGTACATTTAAACATACTTCATTTTATCAAATAGAGTATAAAATTAATTATAAGTATTGATGTCACTATTTTTTAATTTTATCGGAGTATGAAAAAAAAATTGTTTGCAAACTTTTGTGAGAATCCGCTACGCGGATTCACACAGTTTGCAAACATTTTTTTTTCATACCCCGATAAAATTAAAAAAATTAGTAACATCAATGCTTAAATAGAAAAAGTTCTGGTATTAAACCTTTGTCAATATTTTGCATTTCAATAGGGAAAAGGGTTGTTCTTTCTAAACCAGGGAGAAAAATGGGGATTCGTGTGCTTAATTTTTGCCCCATTTAAATATTTGTTATTTTTCAATATTTTAGAGTAAAAAATACCATTAAATGTAAAAATAAAGTGACAAAAGTGTATCATTTTATACATTAATGCTCAATATTTTAATTACCACGAATCTAGTAAAGATTTACAGCAAAAATTAGCTCGATACAGCTAAAAATGCTGGCACAGTGATGATTTAAGTAAAAACAATTTAAGCAAAAAATGGTAAAACGGTGGCTCTACTCAAAGCGAAAAAAGACACAATTTCAAAATGGCCGCAACATGGGCTATTTCATAAAATCTATGTTTAATAAAATCTACTAAGAATAGAAATGCAATATTTTGACGAAATTTGCAACTAGCAAATTGCTATAGACATTGATAAATTGTATTTGAAAATCTTTTTTATCTATGTCGAAACGAGACTTCAACGGGACTGAAATCTCAGAAGAATACATCCTTAACCAGCATCGAGAGCAGCTTGTTCTTGGTAAGGTAAACTTACCAACCGAGTAATATTTAGACTTGCATAAACGCAGAGATCGCCGCGCAATACACACACCGCAAAAAATTGACGTCCGCAATTAGTGTGAATGCGCATCCGATAAGACCTATTGAATCTATATTGACAAATCTTCAATATAATTAACGTCATTTAAATTCTGAATTATATGTAAAAAAAATGACATGTTTAAAAATTATTATATAAAAGGAATTTAAAAAAACAATTAAAGTGATTGTGGAACTTCATTTTGTGGTCTCTCTGAAATCTGAACATTTCCCGCCAAATTGAAGCCAGCTGGTCTTGGATTCTATCAAATGACCAGCTGTTATATCAATAGTATAATGTTGAAAGAAAAGTTTTGTTTTATCTTAACACTAAATTTAGAAGAAATAGTCGAAATGAAAATTAATTTAAGGGAAGATATATATTTTTGTACATATATTTCAACATGACGTCCTGGCGTTTAATTAAATATGTAAGAATTTCATCTGTTAAACCTGTAAACAGACATCAGTAATGTTTGCTTATGTGGTGAATACAGCTAACTTAATCCGTTCCATACTATAGCAGTTGTGATAATAGGTGTGCTGAGGATGGATCTATGTTTTTGTTTTACAGGTTCTCCGCTAAGAGTTGTTTTACTTGGCACAACTGGGACAGGGAAGAGTGCCACAGGAAACACGTTACTTGGTAATAAGATATTTCTGTCTTCATCTCGCCGGACATCAGTTACAGGAGAATGCAGCGTTGCTGAGGTAGACAGATTCGGTACAAGGCTGGTGGTGGTGGACACTCCTGGTGTATTAGATACACGAATGTCTGAACGGGATCTTAAAGTTATGCTGAAAGAATGCACCCATTTAGCATGTCCTGGAGTCCATGCCTTCCTTTATCTGATGAAAATAGGAGAACGCGACATCGGAGGAAAAGACAAAAAGACATTTGACCTATTAACGAAGATGTTCGTGAGGAATTTCTAAACTATACCATAATTGTTTTTAGCGCCAAAGATTGCCTCGGTGACGACACACTGAATCAGATTGTATCTGATCTACCAGATGCATGTCAAAAGTTTATAAACTCATGTAAAGGCGGATATCTAGCAATTTCAAATAACTCTGCTACAGATGAAAAGGTACAAGCTGCCAGACAGGTTGTTAACAAGGTTAAAGACCTTGTTCAGGAGAATGATGGCGGGTCTTACGTGAATGCATTGTTTGACGAAGAAAATGAGAAGATCCAAGAAAGGATGGACCATATTCTGAAACTGAATGAAGATAACGAAAACAAAATACAGAACGCAGAGAGAGAGAAGCAAAGTTTTATTGAAAGTTTCAGAGATAACAAACCTACCATTGATCAAAGTGAGCAACTTCAAATAATGGAATACAACATTTTACAACTTCGCAAAAAAAGTATCGATAGAAAAGGCGCTAGACTGGCAGCTAGTAATAAAATAGAATACGACAAAATTGTCGAACATTTTATAAATGGAGTAGTTGTTGTTGGTGGTGTTGCTGCTGGTGTTAGTACTGCTGCTGTTGTTGGCGGTGTTGCTTGTATAGCTGCTGTAGCAGCTATTGGTTTTGCTGTTATTGAACAGCGATTTATTTAACCAGATTAGATGTTGAAATATGTATTTATTTTTAGTAAATGCTAATATATAGTGTAATTACATTACGTATTTGTACCTGGCCACATGTGTGAACTCGGTGACCGTTGGCGTTTTGCAGCGAGGCGAAGCTGACACACGCTTTTTACAGTCACTGGAGTTTGCCGAAGTTGTTAAAACACCGTGCTCAAGTTACTCAATGTGTTTGAGATTGTCGTCTGACTTAACGATTATCTACGGTAGATTTACCGATATATGGAACAACTTCACTTGTGTTCGATGATGCAATGTATTTGCGGTGACGCGTAACTCTCAACACGTGGATTACTAGCGGTGCATGTTTTGTACAAGAGGATATGTTTATAACTGACCTCTGTCACGCTCGCCCACCCGAAAGACTCGATCGTAGGACGAACACAGACACATGAGTTAATGTTTACATTTGGCATCCGTCATTTCAACAAAAATGAAAGCACTTCACGTCGGGATATAATTCCCGTTTCTTTAATACCATTGTAAACTTACATTTTTTTATTATATGTGGTGAAAATGGATTTCACTAGGCTTTGTTAATTTGTAATTGTTATGTAAAATGCTAGAATAATTACGTCAGTTTATGTGTGTACACTAGACAGATTATACATTGTAAATATCATCAGTTACAAGCTAGACTTACGTCAGTGTACGTGTGTATACTGGACAGATTATACATTGTAAATCTCATCGGTTATAATTATATGTAAACTAGATTAATATGATATGTAATAATAGTATTACCATGTATTTGGAATTTCTAGATATTGTCTTCATGATGTGAGGATGGCTATCGTACGCGATTACGTTTGTTTAACATTCCCGCAAACTGTTGTCAGTTTGTATATTTACTTGATGACGTCATACTTCCGGTTGTTATCGGGAGCTATTTTTAGTATTATAAGTTGCTAAGGATCGTGCTTTTGTAAATAGTAGTTATTTTGGAAATGGTAAATTATTACATCGGAATATGTACAGTTAAATCTTTATATTGCATTTGTTGTTGTTGTTGCTATAAGCTGCTGTAACGGTTTTCGAGGTTCAGAACAGCAAACAGTGTAAGGGAGGCAACTCGTATAGAAAGGTAACTTCAATTTAGCTAGGATAAATGTGTGAAATACGGAAGGTATAAGCACATATGATAGTTTTTCGGATAGGTTAGGAATATGAAATTATTAGATAGGATAATCGTGGAGTACGTAATGTACAAGCGAAATGATAGGTATCCATAGTAGTTCAGTGTGGAGTACGTAATGTACAAGCACATTTTAGGCATTCTTTAGACAGTAGGTTAGTTAGTTTATTATAGGATAAACTGTATAACGATTTGTTAGATTTTTCATAGTGGTACGTTTTATAAGTATCAATTAGAATATATCTATATATATCATTAATAGCTGTTCTGTTCCGTACTATGGTGTGTATGGTGTGAGCTGAGGATATTTTGTATGTTTATATTATTGTTTATAATGTTTGACATTTGATATGTGTAATAAACCAAATCAATTTTACAAAGTTGTCGATCTTTCCATCCACCTCGCAAAACTACAAAAGTAAAAATGCAACAATTGGTGGCAGCGGTGGGATATAATTTGGTGTTTTACAAAGAAGATCCTTAAGCTGTTGGAAATTGGTTTCACATTCGTCTGTCCACTTGAATACTGTATGTTTCTTGGTCAGCTCTGTAAGACATGACGCTATCTCACTGAAGTGGTGTATGAATCTTCTGTAACAGTTACATAAACCCAAGAACTGCTGTACATCTTTTACTCCTTTTGGACGTTTCCAGTTCTTTCCGGAATCGATGATCTTCGGGTTGGGTTTTATACCTTCCGCTCCCACGACATGGCCTAGATATAATACTTCTGACTTGAGGAATTCACACTTGGACGGCTTCAGTTTTAAACCAGCAGATTTCAACTTTCCCAAGACTTCATCTAGCTTGTCCAGATGTTCCTCCATACCGGTACTGTACAATATAATATCATCTAGGTAGATTAAAATGGTCTTCCATTGCATGCCGCGGAATATAAGTTCCATACAGCGTTGGAAAGTACTCGCTGCAGAGCACAAACCAAAAGGCATTTTTGTATATTCAAATAAGCCATACTTCGTGATGAACGCAGTCTTCGCTTGATCTTTCTCCACCAGTGCAATTTGCTAGTATCCGCTTTGTAAATCCATTGTAGAAAATATGGAGGCGCATGACAAACAATCCAAACAAGTGTCAATACGGGGTAATGGATAAGCGTCTTTGATTGTGCAGTCGTTAACCTTTCTATAATCACAGCACCAGCGAACTGTCCCATCTTTCTTTCGTACAAGAACTACTGGGCTGGCCCATGCAGATGACGATGGTTTTATTATCCCGATATCAAGTTGATCTTTCAGGTATTTCTCCTCTTCATCTTCAAAACCTTGAGGTGTCCGTCGCAACGGTTGTCGTATTGGTGCCGCAGTGTCAGTATCTACAGTATGTTTGATAACAGAACATGTGCCAAGCTCAAGTTTATTCCTTGCAAAACTCTCTTGATTTTTGCACAGGACTTCCGCTTAGCGTTTTCGATGGGTCTGGTCTGTACAATTTTTACAACTTCTCTGGAATAGCTCAGTCAGATGATCTGGAACCACGGGGAAATCGGTCAGTTTCTCCGATGTCGGTTCAGTTCTGGCAACTTTCCATGTAATCGGTACCTCTGGAATCTTCTCAGAATCCATCGTTCCTGTTAATATATCTATGTTGATGCTGGTATCCTCGGACTTTATCCGACCAACATTTAATGCCGCTTGGCAAGCGTAATCCCATGGGTCTCCTGCCTTATCCAATACTTGTTCAACGCTGAGAACCGGATGTAACTCCCCTAGGATGTAGTTCCTCCTGAGTTTGACTGGAAAACTTTTCTGTGTTCACCAATCTTACAGGTATAGTCTTCCGGAATGGATCCACCAATAACCTTGCAATTATAATGTTTCGCCCATCTTCAACTACAGGTTCTATTGAAGAATATCTTGTATCAATTACCTCCGGATGTTCACTTCTCCCGGCTATAATGACCTCAGACATGGCAGGTATGGTGACCTTTTCATTTACTACCAGCCTCGCCACGTGTTCTTGAGCTCTAGATACTTCACAATCTATCCATTGGTCGCCAATCTCGATTCCTCTTCTAGTATTAACAGTGATATCCTTATTGTCTATAATATCACATCCTAACAATAAGTCATCCCGTATCGGCGCCACGTAAACATCCCATGCAAAATCTGCAGATCCAATCTGTAACTTTAATTTTACTGTACCATGCGTGATCATCTCCTTTCCGGCCTCAGCTACAACTAATCCATAACATGATTCTTGTAAGGTTGGCCTACGGTCTTCTGGGATTTCGTTAAACATCTGCTCACTTATAACAGTCACCTCGGCTCCAGTATCTATAACTGCTTTAACTGCCATTCCCTCCACTGAAATAGGCGCCTTTATTGTCACAGCCCGGACACTATCCAACACCAGTTCCTTTGTACTAACTAGTTTCCTTTGGATTTCCGTGTCCTTCCTCTGCTGCCCTATATCAGCTGGCGCTTCTTTTACAACCGTCTTCTGTTCTTCAAATAAGCTTGCAATGTTAATATCATCACCGTCCTCGACCTGAAGATCCACATCAACAGCTACCATTTTAATACTCTTGGTAATTTCAGCCTTGTGTATTTTATCCAGTGGATTAGAATGGACTGTGTCATGACCGACTGACACAGTCCCATCTAGTTTAAATCTTTCTGGTCTGCGCTATTCTTTACTTCATCTTTCTTTCCATCTTGCTGTTTTCTGTTTAGTTGTGCACAACGTGGTAATGGTTTGTTTTGTTTATTAGCAGCAGTCTGGTCGTCTCGTTCATATGGACAGTTATTTCTGAAATGTCCCTCTTCTTGACATCCATAACACCTGGCTTGTCCACTATATGGTTTACCTTGATGATGTTTGTTTGGGGTGTGAGGCCTGTTCCTCGGTAGAGTTTGTTTCTGACTGTCGATTATTGTCTTTGTGATTCTGTCAGATAAATCTCTCCCGAATTGATTCAGTCTCTCTTCTGTTACAAATCTGTGCTGATTTACTTTTCTGATATCATTCTCAGACTCCTCTTCCCTGTAACAGGCATCCTCCTCAAATGAAATTTTTTGTATGGTGGTTCCCTTCTGTTTCATCCCCTTCCTGCATGAATAATGCCAGCTCAACAAGTTAACAGCCTCGTCTATAGTCTGTGGTCGCTTTGTGAGAACATCATAGGCAATGCCAGAAATCTGGTCAGCAATTCCACTCAACATATGTTCTACACATAAGTTGTTAAACAGGATTTCGTTGATACCTGGATAGCTTTCCGTACCATTTCAGCAACTCTGGAGGAATATCGCCGATAGTTCTCCTCTCCAGACATTCGTAGATTTTGGAGGTTTCTTCTGTGGGTTTCCGGTAGGACATTGTCTCCAAACCTCTTCTCCATCTGCATACATAATAGGTTTAGATTTGCCCGGACGTGGTATGGCAATTTCGTAGCATATGCCAAAGCATCGTCCCGTAGACAGAGCAGCATTTCTTCGCTTTGTCTGCAAACATCCCAGCCAAATCTCTCGGACACCATCTGGAATGGTACGATGAATGAGCTCCAATCTCCCCTGCTATTATAGACTGGTAACTTGGTTCTTGGTTCTTCAGTTGACCTGGCCGACGACGACACGGAGGGCCCTTGTCTTATATGATCTGGTAGGACTGGATTCTGTACTTGTTGACTGTTCTGGTATGGGGCATGGTGACTCTCTCTGACGATGTCTGCTCCATAACAGTCCTGTCGCTGCATTGGTGCGTTGACGGGTCGGTGTGAAAACTGCAGTGCTGGAGATTCTGGTTCTCCGTGGCTCCACCTCTGGTAATTAGACACATTCCGATTTTGATAGTGATACGGATTGGTCTGAGGGTCCCGGTAAGACATCTGCTGAGAGTCCCATGTATCTCTTCTGGTAGGGTATCCCTGTCTGCTCCACTCCTGCTGCCGGGTTGGAGAGTTATTACAACCCTCGAATGCGTATTTCGATGCGTAATTACGCTCAGGATGGGTGTTGGAGTTGAAACTCCAGGTTGTTTTTTTCGAGCATCGTTGAATGGGTAAGGGAGGGACTGGGAATGAGAGCTGTCAAATCTCTCGTATGCGTATGAATCATTATAGTTCTGAGTGTGGTAGTTGGGATTGCTACGACACTCAATAGAAACTGCATGACACGGACCATTACCATGAATCTGACTATCATACTGTCTTTGTACAGACTCATTTATTACATCTACATGATCCCCGCCAACACTAGTTTGACGTACCTCCCCCAATTCACATGTACCTGAAGAACGTATATGTGAATTATCTATATCAGAATGAGATCCCTGATCTACATCTATATCCCGTACACCAGCGTTAGACATGCTTGGAAAATCGGGCGTACGTAACTGTCTATTCCTTAAATGCATTTTAAATACTAAAATCTAACACCAAATCAAAATATTATCAATCCTTCCACCAACCTCAATTTGAGACGTTACCAATATATAATAAATATTAAAAATAAGTTTCCGCTGCCACCAATTGTTGTATTTTTACTTTTGTAGTTTTGCGAGGTGGATGGAAAGATCGACAACTTTGTAAAATTGATTTGGTTTATTACACATATCAAATGTCAAACAATATAAAACAATAATATAAACATACAAAATATCCTCAGCTCACACCATACACACCATAGTACGGAACAGAACAGCTATTAATGATATATATAGATATATTCTAATTGATACTTGTAAAACGTACCACTATGAAAAATCTAACAAATAGCTATACAGCTTATCCTATAATAAACTAACTAACCTACTGTCTAAAGAATCCCTAAAATGTGCTTGTACATTACGTACTCCACACTGAACTACTATATATACCTATCATTTCGCTTGTACATTACGTACTCCACACTGAACTACTATATATACCTATCATTTCGCTTGTACATTACGTACTCCACACTGAACTACTATATATACCTATCATTTCGCTTGTACATTACGTACTCCACACTGAACTACTATATATACCTATCATTTCGCTTGTACATTACGTACTCCACACTGAACTATTAGGTATACCTATCATTTCGCTTGTACATTACGTACTCCACGATTATCCTATCTAATAATTTTATATTCCTAACTTATCCGAAAAACTATCATATGTGCTTATACCTTACGTATTTCACACATTTATCCTAGCTAAACTGAACCTAAATAAATATCTAATAATTTCTAACAAATGCTTAAAGCTTATTAACTAATCAGCAACTCGAAATATACTAATAAAATTGTACCGAAGTACTTATGAAAAAAAAGTTACCTTTCTATACGAGTTGACTCCCTTACGCTGTCTGCTGTTCTGAACCTCGAAAACCGTTACAGCTGCTTTTTATAGTAGAATTCACGTGCATCAATAGCAACAGCAACAACAAATGCAATATAAAGATTTAACTGTACATATTCCTATGTAATAATTTACCATTTCCAAAATAACTACTATTTACAAAAGCACGATCCTTCGCAACTTATAATGCTAAAAATTGCTCCCGATAACAACCGGAAGTATGACGTCATCAAGTAAATATACAAACTGACAACAGTTTGCGGGAATGTTAAACAAACGTAATCGCGTACGATAGCCATCCTCACATCATGAAGACAATATCTAGAAATTCCAAATACACGATAATACTAATATGAATCATGCACGGCATGGTAAGAGCGAAGCTCTACTTGTTTATTTCATTTTCTATTTGACGTAGAAGACATAATTTAGAAATAAAATAACGTACTTTAAACTATTAAAGTGTATGATATAATAATTGTCTAGCATAAGCCTAACTCAAAGAAATGAACGCAAAGATTCAGATTTCTCTGTGTCCATGCAAGGCCTGGAGTGCCGCGTATGCGAATCCTATGATTTCGCGCCATTTGTTGACGTGATGTGACGTCATGATTCCTTGTGCTCATCTTCGCTTGGAGGATATTTTGACTACATATAATAGCTTTTAATTTTCAAAATGATATTATTATCATTTGAAAAAATAATAAATGTTTCAGTTCTCCTGTATGAATTTGCATTACTTAAATATATATTTACTTGGGAGAGCAGTACCGGAGCAACGCAGGTAAAACCGGAAGTACGAAAATTTTTTAGCCATCCATGCCTGCAAGTCATTGATCTCAATATGTACTTTTGCTTATGTACATGTTACCGGAACAGAGCTTCGATTTTCGACTCTTATTAGCTTCGATTTTCGACTCTTATTATTTAACATTTTATAGAACGGAAATATAGTAAACCTTTTCTTTCCGCAAATGTCCAAATGTTCACTTAAATTTATATTTAATATTGATAAACAGATCATGTATATTTTAGATTGTGTGTGATGTTAAAGTACCAATATGATGTTTTCTTCAATAAAGAAAGAAAACGTTTGCGTTTTTTTATTCTTACAAACTTAGGATAGATAGGCATTTTCGTCTAGTTTTTATTTCACTGAATACTTTCAATTGTATATCAAAAATATACGTCAGAAGTAAGTGTTGACAAAATATTGTCGAAACACAAAACCGAACCCCAGATAACAAAGTCTTTTGCGGACTTTGATTCACTAATTCAGTTTCGTGTACAGTAGCACTGACGTAACACTCATCTATTAATAATATCTATCACAACTACAATGTTATTATTCTACAGATCTCCTTCTCAAGGAGTCCCGCATCTCCAGCGGAAACCTTATCATTTTTATCATCCAAGAGTGTTAAAACTTGTTCAATTACTCAGTGTATATAGTGTTAAACATTTAAATAAACTCGGAAAATTCTTAAAACTGACATTCCAGAAACGTTCTCCGTCATGCACCCTGGGCGTGATGATATCATTAACATGGCACGTGCCTTTATAATTACCTGTAATGACCTACCATCAATAATCTATTGTTTTATCTTGATTTTGTTTCAATTAACCAACATGGATGAACACCACCTCTCACTATCAGCTGCTGACAATATGACCCAGTTTCACCGCTTATGATATCAGCCTCAGCAGTCTCCCTATTGTTAACCTAACTTGACCTTTGACCGATGCAGCACCCATTATGGGACAGGCTATCTTATTTTCTCTCACATACCTACAAGTGTACTCATGTCGCATGATTTTGTATTGCATGGCTACCGTGAAATACAGCCTCATGACGTCAAAGCGTCTACAAAATTATTATTTTCACAATACAATTAAATTTTTTTTCAGAAACCAGACTGGATTTTCTTCAAAAGACACAGACAACGGGATTTGTGTTTAAATTGTCACGCAATTTTCACGTGTGGAGAAAAGGCATGCAGTCGCGAATTTTCGAATTTATTTCAAAATGGCGGATAAACATAGTAGTTGAATTGTAATCAAATGCCCATGTATGAAATATTCTATGTTTCGTATATGTATAATTAAGGAAGAGATGTTTATTTTGTTTAGGTTATGAGGGTCTAATGATAATGGAGCACGTGTAAATTATGTAACACTGGCGAAGCCGGGTTCCATAAAATTTTTAAAATTTTAAAGCTTTCGTGCTTGATATAAGATTCCAAAACCCCAGGTCGTACCCAAATATAGAAATCTTGCATTCTGACATCATGTAAAATGACGTCAGAATCACTTCACAGGTTGATATAAGATTCCAATGCGTCCAGGTCGTACCGAAATATAGCGTAAAGAGAATTTCCGTGACGTCAAATATATAATGTGACGTCATCATTCAGCGAAATGTGACGGAGAGCAGCAGATATACTAGAATCAATGTAATTCTGCTTATATTTGTGTGTACATTTTTGTCAGATTTTTCAAATAATAAGTAAAATGTATCACGTGGTGTTTTCTCTATTTTAATGATATTATCAGCCTTCATTTTTCTCTTTGAAATTATTCAACAGGACTTGAAAATCGGGGAGAGGGGCTACTCAATATCATGAAGAGGAAATAAGTGTACATATACATTTAGTCAAATGGTTTACATCATGTAAAGTCCATATAATAAAACAGTTATAAACCTGTTTTCAGGTGGATGCGGTGATTTATCAACCTTCGAAAGTGATATAATCCTCGGCCTTCGGCCTCGGGTAATATCACTTCCTCGATTTGATAAATCACCGTATCCACACGAAAACAGGTCGATATTTGTATAATATAATCTACAACCGCTATTCACCTGACAAGGTCAAAAAGGACTCGATATGTATGCCTATGTAAAGTCGATTCCGGTCAAATCAGCGCTCCTACTAGATGCTATAAACATTAGTTAACATAATGGCGTGGTTATTTTGTAAAAAAAATATATGTACTAAACCTTGTAGACTTGCATCAAAAAGTGTACATTTTGTTTGCATATTTTGCCAAAATTTACAAACAACAAAAACTATACATGTACGAGTCAACAGTGGATATCTAAGGTTAGGTTATGTTCAACTACACCTAAGAAGTGATATATAAGCGAACAAAAATCACAAATCTAAACGGGTTCTTTAATCTTAAGTCAAATCCAGTTAATGATCACCCAAATGGTGAGAGTACTTAATAAACATGGTGGTATGGTTATTGTTGACAGAAATGTAAATCGTGCCTGCTCTTCTACATTTTTTTGTCTTGAAGTCTTGAAATGTATTAACTAATATTTTAATCTAGAAACTCTATATCTTGATCCAATATATTCAGTTCAACAGCACCAAAAGCAATATTTACAGACATACAAAATATGAGTAGTCTGACCTTAAACATAGATAAGTTCAAACTATGTCTGTCTTGTTATCCTATCCTGAACTACTGAATACTTTCTATGTTTCTATCATAATAAAATAACGCGTGATCGTAGGTTATCATCGCGTTAGATCAAAAACAAATAAACAGTCTGTTCTAATATATATATATATATATATGCGATTAGCAGGAAAAAGATATGATTCTGGTTTAAGGACGACACATCACTCGTGATACAATGATCCTATTTTTTTATTACTGTTACTTCATTTGACGAATCGATTTGAAAGTGACAGTACACGTTAATCCACGGCTTGGCCATCGCCACACTGCTTGACTATCGATTCGAAGGAACTTCTCAAGAGCGCGTCATCTTATCTATAAGGTAAACAAGGTAAATATTTGTAAACTTTTTCGCAGATTATTTGATAGCAAATTGTTGCAAATATCAAAGTTGTATTGACACAACAATCCTCTATCATTCATGTTTCATTCTTATTTTTAAAGATAATTTTCAAGTTTTATTTTGATATTACTCAGAACCTACATATATCAAATCTCGACACTGAAAAATCGAACTGGCTATGACGATTATTATTCTTATTGTCTTTATTTCCTCCATTTTGAAAATGACATAAATAGAATAACTACATGTTATTCAATAGTTAACATGGCATAATATGTACATGCAAAAATTAAGAAAAAAGAAAACCACAAAAATAATAACAACAGATAAAAAAATAGATAAAAAAGTAAAATCTTCAGTATGTGTATATACAGAATGAACCCGATCCATTTACTACATATACAAATTGTAATAGTCATAATTAGATATGATAGTCATTTGACATAATCATTTAATATTTCTGAAACATATCTGACAGAAATGTGGCGAAATTGTATTTTATCTAATCTGTTCAACTCATACATTATTTTGTCACATATGAGTATATAAGATAATTGGAAGTCTGAATTGGAATGTAAGTATACATTAAAACCGATTCAATCTACACTTAGAGTCTCACACCACATCCTTTATAGCACCACTTCCGTAAATCTACACTGTAAAACAATGTGCGTAAATATATCATTATACATTTCCCCACACCTATAACATAAATCGAATTCCTACATCTCTGGACTATTTAAATTAACAAATAATGACATTATATTGATGTTCTGCTGTGCGGGAATTTTATCAATAATCTCCGAAATATAAGAGGAAACAAATTATCATGGACCAAAATAAGTCTTCTTTCCATGCTCTTTATTCATGTAAATATATATTATTCTTGAACTCTTCACTGTAAAAACACCATCTGATGAATATTCTTGTAAGAATTTGTGTAAATTATATTTCTGAAGAATGGGTAATATATCACTTGTAAACCATAAATGTACATTTCTGTTCCCAAGTCTGAAATAACAATACGATGGGAAAATATGTGATATGATATACATTTTCTAGCGAGGTGACATAGTCTGCCAAAAAAATCAATTTCGTAATATCTTTGAATGCCTCTATACTTAAAGTTATATTTCATGTGAATTCCACGATAACTATTTGTCGCGTAAATATTTAATATTTGAACATGGACATGTTACTTGATGATTTAGCTCCCCAAAAGCATATGTCAGCCTATCAAAGTGCCGAAATCTAGGGATCATATATTGCTGGTTTTGAATAAAACACCTTCAATCACCGCCACGTTCAGTACCTTCATGTCTTGTCGGAATTCCGAATCGTATCACGTGACTGACGTCTAACATGAACAAATCATGCTTGTATATTTAATTCACACATCGCCGTAAAATATTGTGTGAATCAAATATTGTAACATTGATTCCGTTGTAGATCCAACCTGCCGAGATAGGTAACATTTTTTATTTATGAAAAACTGTTGACATTTTCTCTTGGTTTACAACCCTCGTGTTACTTAAATTCGATATTGTTGCGACTATGTTTGGAGTAGTTTGGAATAATTCGGCATCGTTCGAGCCTATAAACTCATGTATACGATAAAAAGATTGTTTTTACTTTTATTATTAAAAATACTTATAGTGCTGCTACTTTATAAAAAGTGGTAAAATTCGAAAGAATATGTATAACACTTAAACAGTTTCCGCTATGACAAAAAGAGCGAAAGTTATAGACAATTTTAACCATCCGAGAAGTCCCCCTGCGCATATTGGTACGAGTTATTGTATAAAACCCTTGAATTGCTTTTTAAATAAACCTTTGAGATCTTTCTAGCATTATAAGTTCACATTTTGGAAGGTGCCAAAATCCACAGCATAAAAGGTAGAAGCATACATTTTTGTTTTAATTATTTTTCACACAGTCAAGGGATTTAAGGCACACGGATGGGCACCACTTCTGATTAAACTCATTAACCACTGTTAAGCTTATGACAAGCACGCACTTTGCGTTCCATTTATGAAATTATTGTTTAATATCACACGAACAATCACCTTGTATCAAATCATTAACTATTTATTAGAATATAATTGTGACACTTTTGCCTATTTTAAATTTCGAAACATTTCTGATTAAAGGGCAATTCTGGGAGCATCTTAACAAACAATATGTAAACAGATCACGTACAGATTTCCAGAAACAACGTTATCCGAACGTTCTCATCAGACCCGATCCTCCGTCGTTGCATCCAAATTTGTCTATCCTCCGTACAAGAAAATAAAAGTTATAACAATGATCTATATATATCGCGTTCGTAGACACTTAGGGTGTAAAAAGTAATTTAGGGAGTGGGGCTATCTTGTTTAACGATCGGTACCAAAATGCAATATGCATCATTAGGGCCCTGGGGGAATCTACATATGGAATTTGAAAAAGATCCCTTCAGTACTTTCTGAGAAATAGCGGTAACAAAAACTGTTTACGGATGGACGGACCCCAGACGAATGGCGATTTGAATAGCCCACCATCTGATGATTGTGGGCTAAAAATGCTCTGTTAGCATTAAAGATGATAATGTTTGTTCAGAAGTAATATATCTATGTTCAAACTAAAAGCACAAGTGTAACGTCTTCCCCTATTCGCCGGCAGCAATCGTAACGTCATAACCGTCTACGGCAGCGCTGACGACGAGACGTATGTGCGTTCTTTTTAGGATGAAATGGGGTGCGATAAACGACTTCGCAAAATGAATACAGGTCTGAACTTTATTAATCCTCAGTGAATCCAAAGTACATAGAGTTAACAAAACAGTTTAAATTCACATCATACTTTCCTGACCAGGCTCGTTCACACAATGTTCAAGCAAGTCTATGTACAGAAACATCCTCACAATGTAACGGCACTTTCGCCTACTTCTAAAACTACAGGAAAACTCTCTAATATGTAAAGCGCGCACCTGTATTTATAATTAATATTCATCAAGGACGTATCCTTGATATTCATTACCTCCCAAAATGTTCTAATGACCAATCCTAGCCTTTTACCTTATGCACTATTTAATCTCTGATATTACTTTGGTGACCAAACTGTGGTCAACATATACCAAAACTGTTTAAAATCCTTCTCGCACACGTTCCTTATCCACCCAAAGGGTTCATATTATATGAACAATAGATATGTCCTCTAAAGCACTTTCTGTACACTTGAACACATCATGGTTAGCACTTTTAAAATTCCAAAAAACATATCCGTGTACATGTAAAAAAGTCATTCTCTTTTGGCTTTTACATTTACATATTTTTCAGGTTTAAAGTTATTCCAAATATTTAAACGTACTCGCTGTTTATTGGATTTACTCCCTCCTATACATGTCATAATAATCCTTGGTAAAATCCTGTAAATTGTACATGTATTCGTCTAATCAAATTCCAAATAGCGAATGCATTCACCATAAGTTCCCCGATTAGCTTCTCCATTGAACATATTTAACATGAGAAAAGGGAATCAGCATCTCACTCGTATCCTCCTCAGCTTTGGATTATTTCTCTGTTCAATCCAGAACTTAATTCCCATGACCATAATCCAAGCAAACGTGTCTCTCCGTAATTTTCAAATACGCGAGAGAAAACTGCCATACAGTTACGATCCCGTATGATAATTCCTTTACGAAAAACACTATGAATTGATGTGTTACCGGAGGCAGAAAATCCACACACTCAAGGAAAGAGTTACTTCAAAAGTAAAATTCCATTTAACTTTCACTAAATATATCTCCTTTGTAAATTAGGAGCAGTAACTATAGTTCATTTTAAATAATTCCTTCAGACAAGGTGGGTTTGAGCGTGCGGAGGATTTCACAGTTCTGTATCACAGTAACATATAAAACTCATCCCACCGTCACTTCCACAAATTGTAACGTCGTCCCCTATTCGCCGCCACCAATCGTAACGTCATAACCATATTGTTTCCGTATCTACGGCAGCGCTGACGACGAGACTTATGTGCGTTCTTTTCGGGATGAAAATTTAATGTGGCGCGATAAACGACTTGACAAAATGAATAAGTTTCGGAACTTTATTAATCCACAGTGAATCAAAAGTATATACAGTTTTAAAACAACACAGTACAATTTCACATCATCCTTTCACACTAATCCTGGCCAGGCTTTTTCACACAATGATCACACAAGTCTATTTACAAGAGTAAAAGTAACGGTACTTCCACCTACTTCTAAAACTACAGTAAAAATGGAAAGCTCTCTTATATGTAAAGCGCGCACCTCTCTTTATACGGCTTCAATAATAATTAATATTCATAAACTCCCAAAATTTTCTATTGGCCAATCCAAACCTTATACTTTATGGACGTGCTCAATGTGTACCTAATATGGACCAAGCCGATGTCCGCAATGCGACACTGACCAAAATCGTGTACACATCTCTACCTAGATGGCCACTACTTGTAAACAACTGACTTTTAGTGTCTCCATAAACTATAGCGTTTAAATGGCAAGGTGATATCCGCGAACCAAAGCGAGATACTAGATTACTATTTCAGCCTTTACTGATACCGTACTCAAAGGCCTCCGTACTTGAGTAGAACAGATAATACACTACATGTATATAAAAGGTCTATCTTTCCCTAACATATCTACATTTGAATAAAACACTCTATATTCTCAAAATCACTACACAAGTAACACTTTAGATAGTAGTGTAAATACAGATTGCGTAGATATTTGCCTTCAATTACAACATGCAAACGCTTGTTTCATTCCACGTAGAAGGAAATGTATGTTGTAGTTATGGAAATACGGTTTCGTGATCTATGCACCAGGCCATAAGTTAGGGAGCACAGTTTTTTCTTGATTTTTTTATGATCACTGACTATCCAGTAACACACGTGCTCTACGATTACACGCTCTGAATAGGGGAACCCCCTACCTATACAAAATAAATGCATTTGCACGTATTTTACGGTGTTTTGATTATGGATCTCGTCGAAAACTAACAAATTGAGAAAAATGACAAGCTACAGGCATGGGAGAAGGTGGTATGTCGTACAGACAAGTAGCTAAGCGTTTCAAAGTCAGTAGCTCAGTGAATTCGTGGTTGATGACGCGATTAAACCAGACTGGCCATGTTCAAGACCGGTCTCGGTCTGGTAGACCTCCAAAGACTTCGCACAGTGACGATAGACTCCTGGAAGGCTGGCAATGAAAACGGACACCATTTGATACATCGAACCGACTTAGAGGGCAGTGGCAAGTCACTGTCCGCGTAAGTCATAAGTCGGTAAACCTTCAACAGTCGTTTAAACAAGTAATAGCTTCCAAAAAAGCTACGAAAGTTAACATACAGCATTATTTATTAGGAAGTAATGATAGGAAAGCTTGACAGGTTGTTCTGTTCACAGTTAGCTGGCATTGTTCTTATGGCAATTCTTTTTGAAGAATGATGATTTAAATGCTTCCACCTGAAATGTTAAAGATAATCAATTTCATGATATTCATGAAAGGGCAACTAGGCTATCTTTCCGAAACAAAAATGAAAAGTTTCTCTAAAGCAATTACATAATACAATTGATAACTATGGCCAAAGATGAGGTAACAACACCAAACAAATTCAAATCTTTATATAAACAGTGAAGATTCATGTCTCTGTTTTGCCGTCTAGCGTTGTTATAGTCAATTGACGCGTGGTAATTAGAACGACGTCGGGAAACATAATACGATCTGCGTGATGAAAATCAACGTTTTTTAATATTTTAATAAAATTAATTTGAAGGTGTAGTGAACCTTTTCCTAATGCTTACAAGTTTTACGTCTAATATACAATGTACTGAGTACGTATATACTTGGACAAGTTGGTGATATACATACGCATATAAACAAGCGTAATATTTCGGTTAAAACTACACTTTACTTTAGCAAATACAGTTCCTCTAACAACAGTAAAATCTAACATTTTTTCAGCATCTCCTATGTTACGGACAGTAGGCCGTGATCAGCTAGCTAACAGTTAAGCTACATATAGATGAACAAAACTCGGCATATCACCTAACATTTGAAACCTCTCTTGACATACCAATTATGTTCTATTCATTACATGTAGCGCCGCCTTGTGTAATATCTGAGAATAATGTCCGACAACCAGAAAAAAGACTTTTCTGGGTATAACTTATAAATGATAATTTGTTTGCAATAATTTCCCCAGTGTTACCTTTTACACACATGGCATTTTCAACAACAACTAACCAATCAACGCACGTAAATATATTTGGCCAACCAACCACAGTGAACAGTTTATAAATAACAATGTGAAATTCAAACAACATGGCAGGCAAAGCAACCGATAATAATAGTTACCATCCTGGGATGGTAGCAACAGATGGTAGCTACAGCAACAGGGATAGTAGCAAAACAAGTATTAGCTTCCCAAAAAGCTAAGAAGGCTACCATACAGCAATATTTATTAGGAAGCAATAATAGAAAAGCTTAACGCATTGTTCTGTTCACAGTTAGCTGCCATAGTTCTTATGACAATTCATTTTTGAAGAATGATAATTTAAATGGATTCGCATTCAATGATAAAGATAATCAACTTCATAAAAGGGCCACTAGGCTACCTTTCCGAAATAAAAAAAAGGTTTTTTTAAAACAGTCTATAACACAAAATGGCCAAAGATGAGGTTACAACACCAAACAAGTTGAAGTTTTGCCGTCTGCCACAGAAATAGTCAACTAAAGCTTTGTAATTATGAAGACGTCGGGAAACATAATACGACCTACGTTACGAAAATTAACGATTTGTTTATTTTAATATAGTTGTTCAGAAGGTGCAGGGGCCTTTACCTACTGCTAACAAGTTTTCCGTCTAATATAGCCTGCACTGTACTAATATATGTACATGTACTTGGATAAGTTGGTGTAATAACGTTACATACGCATAGAAACAAGCATAACATTTCGGTTAAAAGTGTACTTTACTGTAGGGCTTATAGTTCCACAAATATCCCTTAAGTAAAGCCTAACTTTGTTTCAGCATCTCTCATGTACGGACAGTTTTTACAAGTAGGTCATGGTCATCTAGTTAACAGTACTAGCTAGGCTATATATAGATGTTCCATGCACTCCCGACAATATAATAAAACTCGACAAATCAACGAATTTCTCCGAGGGGATCCGATTGCGAACTTGTATTCTATATAGTACGTGTAGCGCCGTCTTGTGTGATTTCTGAGAATAATGTCCGACAACCAGAAAAAAAATATTCGGACTTCTATGGGTTTATCTAATGATAATTTGTTTGCAATAATTTCCCCACTGGTACCCCTTACACGCATGAAATCTTCAACATCAAGTAACCGATCAACACGCGTAAATCGTTTTGGCCAGCCAATCAAAGTGAACAGACTATTTATAACCATGTGAAATCACAACAACATGGCAGGCAAAACGACCGATTATAATACTACCATCCTGGGATGGTAGCAAACAGACATCTACGCTACCGAAGACAGATAAAGCGCCTTGTATTGACTAGGAGGCATAAACAAGTGCGATCACAGTGGACACGTGACCACCAAGCATGGAACATAAGATCTCGGTGAAGGATCTATTAGAGTGACGAAAGTCGTTTTTACTGCGTCCCATCGACGGAAGGGTTCTTGTTTGGAGATCTAGAAGTACAGGGTACAACCAGAATCACATTTTTGGCACAACAGCATACGGTGGTGGTGATGTAAGGGTTTGGGGAGGCTTTTCTCTCTTAACTGTAACCTACACTTGCGCAAAGGTATCGTGACCATATCCTGCAGCCCTTAATTGTTCCTCAATTCGATCCACATATGTTAGCAATTTGTACCATCCTGATGGACGATAATGCCAGACCGCACAGGGCCTGCATAGTACAGGAGTATCTCCAGATAGACCACATAGAGACTATCCCATGTCCTGCAATGTCACCGGACATGAACCCCATTGAGCATAGTGAGACTAGACTTCCTCGGACAAAAAGTCAATTCACGGGTTCCAAGTAGCCGAAATATTGCAGAACTACGAGCTGCGTTGATTCAGGAATGGCAGCAATTCAAAATCAACTACGACGTCTGGTCAATGGCATGCGACGAAGGGTCCAGAAATTGTACCGGAAGCACAGAGACTACAACACATGTTGACAATTGTATGGTTATTTAAACTTGTTGATAAGTTTTAGCGTTGGGCCAAGTTAGAGAATATGGCATTACATGGAGTAATCTTATGAAAAACACCAATGAATCGAAACTTTTTCAGTGTTTTGAAAAAGCTTTTTCAGAGCATGTTTTAGATCTATGTAACACATCCAGGTTTTGTATATGCATTTCCTTTGATAATGAAAGATATTTTCATTGATATAAAATTATTATTGCATATCAATGTGAATTTCCGGCCTTTTTCGTGCTTTTACATAACTGACAAAATCAGGTCCCTCAACAAATAGGGGTGCTCCCGTACTTATCGCCAAATTTATATATTACGAGACCGATAAATTCTGGACATGCATTCATCAGCTCCGGATTTGAGGGATTTCAAACTATGTTACCAACATGTTTTCCTGAGTTGAAAATCAAATATGGTGGTTCGCTTACTACGAACCGTATCACTACTCTGACTAATCTGATTCTTTTCCGATCCGCCATGGTGATCTCTAACTGTTTTCGAAATGGACCCAATTAATATAGGGTCAAAAATATGTATTGACAAAATTTATTTTTAAAACATCTGAACGTCATCATTGTTTTAATCGACGAACATGCAAAAGTAGACTATTTATTTAAACACATTGATTTAACAGTGTTTTGATTGCATGAAAGGGGGTATGAACGCATTTGAAAAATACATACAGTATTCTTCATGTAGCGCTAACGTACTGCATTAAATATGTTTAAATCCAAATGCATTAGTACAATGTACCACCTTTAATGCAATCAAAACACCTCTATAATCTCTAGATAAATAATGTCATGTGTACTTTTTGGGAACTTGCACGTTTATTAAATATTATTTGATAATGATACTTAGTAATAAAATATAACTTTAACCAATCAAAAATGTATTTTATGTTATAGAGATATGGCTGGTTGGGGTGAGATAATACTGGCCCTACTGGCCGGGTATGGTATGTGGAATGTCGTCCAAGTGTTGTGGAGGTATTTCGATACACAGGTAAGTTTACCTGACTATTAAGTTAGTGTATTGTATTTTATAATAATTAGTCTAGTCATAAAGTGTTTTAGCTACTATTATATGACATAAATAACAAAGAAAATACCGGCCGTTATCAGATTAGGAAAAATGTGTAGTTTTTAAGGTCAAAACCTGTACATCAAAAGTGGAAATCCATGAAAATCAATTTGTTTAACATACTGTCCATTTAAGATATTTTGCAGTAATGAGCTAGTAAAACCAGCTTTAAAATAATTGAAATTAATGCAAAATTGAAAAAAAAATACTAAAAACATTTCCTTTGATAGGTTAAAACGATTTCCCCACTTTTGGGACGAATTGTCTTGATGTTTAACATAAATCCACAAAACGTTACACGCAATGTTAATTACGCCAGTACAATAATTGAAAAATACACCTTTTTCATTTTAATCGTGGAGTAAATTCATTCATTTATAAAAAGAAAAACATCAAACCACTTCTAAACATTGCATCGGAAATTTGTTGGTCGAATTGACTTGGAGGCAACGAATATTAGGGAAAGCCACTAAATACCTTTAGAGTCATTACAGTTTCTGCTGTTTTTCGTTTTATTGTTTAGGAATACTGTACAATCAACAATATAACATTAAATTCTTCAGCTGAAATAATTTGCAGGCAAGAGAATGCACAAGAAGTATGCGGAATTATAAGTGTCGCCCGTACCGCTTTGTCGATTTATTACATAGCTATAATGATATTTAAAAAAACTACCTGAAAGTAAAACAAAGTGGCAAATAAAGTGTGTTGTGACACCAGACAGAAAACTGAATAGGCAACATCATTTAACAGCCATTTTTTCTTCTCTGTTTATAAACACTAAAACATTTAATACCCCAGACATGTAATACATCTGACGGCTACCAAGGTTGGAGCCTTGGGGTCAGACTTCAAAAATATAAACAAATGTCCCCACACAGGAGGGCTTTCATTCACCACACCACTTACATACATGTACTAGATGACTCATCACATTAATACCATAAACATAGACATTTATCACAAAACAAAAAACATCACTTTCACTCAATCTTTCAAAGTCTATTTATGATTTACGGATAGATAAACAAATTGGAAGAGTAATAAAATAAGAAATCAGCATATAAATGTAGTCTATATAAAAATCATCTAATGTTTCTCATCATGTATACAGTATGTGTATATTTGTAGTAGATAGATTTATTAAATTTGTTGGATGTCCTGCCATATTAAAGTAAATTCCTGTATGTTGTTTTGTTTTGGAAAATTGTTTTATGTATTTTGTGCATTTTCAAAAGTTGTGTTTTCAATACAGTTATGTTTAAGTTTGTCTTCTTTCTTGTTATCAAAAATATAAAGTATTTTGAATAAAGTATAATAAGGTTGATTTGAATAAAGTTTTCTTTTATTTCTTCATCTGCAAAACCAAATAATACCCTCTTTAAGTCTAAATTCAAACCTGTATGCGATGTATCCAAAACCCACTGTGTAGTATTATCCCATATTGGTTTAACTTTTAGGCATTTCCAAAAAGTTCAATTGACTCTATATCTTCGTTACAAAGGTTGCAAGTGTCATTTGGCATTTTATTTATCATTTTTAAGTTGGAAGTATTTTGTTTTGTAATCTGTATTGGAACCAGTGAATATTTGTGTCTTTTGTTATTTGAAAAGGAATCTTGTAATGATGTTGCCAAACTTTCTGTGTATAGTGTGTCACATTTTCCCATTTAGTCTCTGCTGTGTTCCTCAATGTATTCACTTTATTTAGTTTATCATACATATCTTTGGTTCCTTTGGTGTTTTTTTAGTATAATCTGAATGTGGCGAGGTATAAAGAGTCTATGAAAGGGTGCTTTTAGATGCATTTTGATGTTGTTATGTCTACAATAATGCTGAATTGATCGACACAGTCCCTTAAAGATGTTCCACCGCTGACAAATGGTATGTTTTCACTATCAAAAACATGAGCAGATGATTTAGTATTTTTCTTACAGTTACAAAAGAGACTTATATGTACTTTACACCATTACCACCATTGAAAGGTTTGAGGTTCTAATTTTACTTCAAGTTGAAAATATGAAAAATAATTAATTGCATCCCGAAAAAATTCCGTGTCACTATATCTTATATGGAATGAAGTACTGATTGCGCATGCACCAAAGGCGAAATAAATTATTTTATATTATTTTTGTGTTACTTAGACATATATATACACGATTATAGGTACTTAATTCTTACATTCACATGGATTTCTTAGGGTTTTTGACTTTCTACAAACGTTCTTATACCTGAAATTAGAAAGTTTTCAAAATTACAACATTTTATATGAAATATTGGCAATGTTTATCAACGTTAAAATATCGCCAAACACAACAATAAACTGTATCTGTCGGCATTGGCTGTCTATAACGGAAAGAACCGAGTGCAGCTTTGAATTCAAAATCGGGATCGCTAAAAATCTCATCCGGCTAATGGATATAGATGTAATAACACCACTTTAAGAGGCCATTTATATTTTATCAGTTTTATTGGCCTGATTCAGTGTAATAGCAAATACATACATTGACAAGTAAACCAGCATACGTTATGTCACGTGACACGACAGTGGTCACATGCTAAATTACCTCTGGTGAAATATTGCTTATATATGGTGCTAAAGTGGCTAAAATTTGCTAAAAAATGACTGGTAGAAGAAGATTTTGTCGAACGAGAGGAGGAAGTAGCGGTAGAGGTGCTTTGAACAGTTCTAGAGCAGGGAAATGTTGATTTTCTGTATAAGGCCAGGACACATCCAGCGACGAAGATCAAAATGGCCACGACGAGTTCGTCAAAGTCACCTCCAAACTGCAACGACACAGTAAAGGGGGCAGTAAAGTGGACACTGGTTTGGACTTATCAAAGTTTGAATCTATGTCTGTAGATGAGAAACTGAGTGTTATGATGGGAAAGCTTATGAAGCTCGATGCTATTGAAGTCGCCCTGAACAAGGTCAGTAAACAAGTTGATATAGCCGTAGAGGACATTGAAAGCATACAGGAAAATATTGATAGTTTAGAAGACAGAATGAAATATCTGGAATATAGAACAATTGATTTGGAGGCAAGAAGTCGTCGGAACAATTTGTTGTTTTACGGTATTCCGTATTCAGCAGGTGAAAGGGGCATAGATGTTGTTAAAAACTTTATTAAAACAAAGCTGAATATCAGTGGAGATGAAGACATGTTTATACTAAGAGCACATCGTGTATGGAATCCCGGCCGAGCACGCGGAGAAAATGATGAACAAGTTAAACCACGCCCACTAATCGCGGGTTGCCATGACTATACCGACACTGAAAAAATTATGTCTGAAGTGAAATGCCTCAAAGATACAGGTTTCGGGATTGGTAGAGACTACCCAAAGGAAGTTCAAACCGCGCGTAAGAAACTGTTAAGGTTCCTGTAAAGGCTTTAAACAGTGATATTTTGCAAGCCTAAAACTCATTACTGTGCTGCAGTTGAACAGAACTAATTTCATTAATTGTTGGTATGTCCCCTGGCTAACTGTCAGTCTTACTTTATTAGAAAAATGTATATTTCTAGAGAAGACATAGAACTCGTGCGAATTGCATTGGTGGAACCAAATAATCATGCCATCGTGTTCAGTTGTGAATATGCCAGGTACTCCAACAGTTTGTTTGGCAAAATCGGACCAGCAAATAGCGCAGGAGCCTATTGAAGTAAATGCAAATGGCTGCTATAAATGGCGGATCACAAATATCGCTTATAAGAAGCCATCTCAATTGATACAAATGTTCTTATAGACACCATAAGGTACTCTGAACATGACAAGAAGACTCTTCACGAAAAAAATAGTTCAACCGATCTGTTTTAGGCGCAAAATGCAAATTTCCGGAAAGAGCCTCAAAGTCCATATTTTAACTATTTTTTTCGTAAATAGTCTTCTTGTCATGTTCAGAGTACCTTATGGTGTATATAAGAGTACTTGTATCAATTAAAATGTCTTCTTATATGCTATATTTGTGATCCGCCATTTAAAGCAGCCATTTGCATTTACAACAATAGGCTCCTGCGCTATTCGCTGGTCCGATTTTGCCAAACAAACTGTTGGAGTACCTGGCATAGTCACTACTGAACACGATAGCATGCTTATTTGGTGCCATCAATGCAATTCACACGAGTTCTATGTCTTCTCAAGAAATATACATTTTTCTCTTATTTTACTGAAATTTACAAGCAGCTTCACAAATAACATATCCACAGTAAGACTGTACGCGGGTAAGGACAGCATTAGACTTGTTTACCTGAACTGTCAAGGGTTAGCTACTAAAAAACGTAACAAACTGAACAGCGATTTCTTTAAAAAACTTATTGATGTTAATGACATTCTTTTGTTTACCGAGACGTGGACGTCTCCATTGCGGGATATTGAGGTTGAAAATTGTACATTTTTTCCCCTGCATAGAACTGAATATGTTAAAAATACTAAAAGAGACTCTGGTAGCCTTATTGTATATGTAAGAGATACAACCTCACAGGGTATCAAAATTGTTAACAAGGATTCTGATGATATTATCATTATACAACTTTCAAAAGATTACTTTGGTTTTGTGAGAGATATTTTCCTATGTTTATGTTACGTACTGCCTGTTAATTCTGGTAGAAGAGCGCTGACGAATGCGAATACTCTTGACCGATTAAACGATCATTATTTAAATATATTGAATAATAATGTAGATCCCATAGATTTTATAGTTGTAGGTGACATGAAAGCTAGGACTAGCAAGTGTCCAGATTACATAGAAATTGATGAAAATGATTATGTTCCTTTGGGTGAAGATTACATTACAGATATAAATATACCTCGTCACTCATTAGATATAGCTAGTACGAATGAAAACGGTCACAAACTCATTGATATCTGTAAAAGGTCAGGGTTAAGGATTTGGAATGGTAGAATTGGAAACGACTCTGGAATTGGCAATTTTACTTGTATAAATGAGCGAGGAAAAAGTCTAGTTGATTATGTGTTGTCAACACAGAGTATTTTCCCTTTGTTTACTAATTTTCAGGTTGGCCAACCAAACATATACAGTGATCATGTGACTATTTCGTTTTCGTTACAAAATGATACCGAAAATGTGAGCACTCTGCAGTCAAATGAAATGTATTCAAAATATTACAAATGGAAACCGGAAATGTGTGACGCGTATATTCAAAATTTGCTTGGCGAGGATTGTCAACTACTGTTGTCCGAAATGACAACTTTAATTGAAAATCGGAGCAGAAACCAGTAACTTAAATAAAGCTGTTGAAAAATTTAATGAAGCTCTGTGTAAAGCAGCGGATCCAATTATGTCAAAAGTCAGTCGAGTTAGGTCGCACGGTGAGGTCATAAGTACAGGTAATAGCAGGAAGTATACTATTCCCTGGTATAGTAAAAAGTGTGAGGAAATCAGGTCAGTATTTTTTGAAAAATTAAATTTATACAGGAGAGAGAGTACTAATGAGAGTTAACATGGTGAAAGCAAGAAATGAGTTTAAAAAGAAAGAAGGAAATGTCGTTTAAGTTACGACGCTGATAAAACTTCAAAATTAGTGAATTTTAGAACTAGCAATCCCAAAAAATATTGGTCGTTGTTAAAAGAGTCATCATCTGCAAATAACAATATCAACATTGAAGCCGGCGAATTTTTTCAGTTCAATTAATAATCCGGACGACCCTTTTTTTACACCCGACGAAGATGTAGTAAATTATGTTGATAGGTACGAAAATAGTGAATTGCAAGTAATGTTTAATGAACTAAATCAAAACATAGACCAAAAGGAAATCACAGATGCTTTAAGTCGGCTTAAAAACGGGAAAAGTATAGGGCCTGATTTAGTGATAAACGAATTTTTGAGTAGAGGGCGCAACATACCTACCCCATACCTCGAAGCGTTATTCAATGCTATTTTTAGAAAGGGGGAATTCCCCACTATTTGGTCAGAGAGTTACGTGATACCCATTCATAAAAAGGGAAGCAAATCAGATGTTCGTAATTAAAGAGGTGTTACTTTATTAAGTGTGTTTGGTAAGCTTTTACGAAAATTTTGAATAATAGGTTAACTACCTGGGCCGAAAAATACAGTGTTTATGTAGATGCCCAGGCCGGTTTTAGAGCTGGTCAGAGTACGATTGATAACATTTTTATCTTAAATGGCCTAATATCATATTTTATTAATAATTGAAAAAACTTTGTATTGTACTTTTATTGATTTTTCGAAGGCCTTTGATAATGTTGTGAGGGAAAACTTATGGTTAAAGTTATTGAAATTGGGAATTCGAGGTAAGATGCTTGATATTGTCATGTCAATGTATCAATCAGTTAAAAGCTAGGATGAAAGTTAATAATGATCTTTCTGATGAGTACGAATGTGTAACCGGGGTAAAACTAGGGGAAAGTTTGTCCCCATTTCTTTTTGCAATGTATGTAAATGATCTTGAAGAAGAGCTGATTTTAAAAGGCTTTGAAGGGGTGTCAATAATTTTTTTGAAATTATTTATATTAGTTTATGCAGATGACATCACTTTGATGGCCTACACTAGTACTGGATTACAAAAGGGTCTGGATATTCTGCACGGTTATTGTGATAGATGGAAATTAAAAGTAAATGTTGAGAAAACCAAGGTCATGATTTTCAGAAACGGTGGTCGATTTCCAGAAGATTTCAAATTCTAATTGGGTGAGGAGGAGGTGCAGATAGTTAAAACGTTTTCTTTTTTGGGCTTAGTACTCTCATCCAGTGGGTCATTTTCCGATGCCCAATTAACTCTAGCGGGACAAGGAAATAAATCACTTTTTCAGCTGGAAAAGCAATTGCAAAAATTTATTAACCTTTCACCTAAACATGCATATAATTTATTTGAAAAATTAGTATGCTATTAATGAGTTATGGGTGTGAAGTGTGGGGTTTTCACTCTGGGTTGGCAGTAGAAAAGGTTCATTTAAGGTTTTGTAAAAGATTGCTTGGAGTGAAAACTTCGACACAGAACAACTTTATTTACGGAGAATTAGGATGTTTGCCACAAAACTCAAGGGATATTTTTAAGATAATTAAGTATTGGCTACAGATTGTCCATCATAAGAAAAATGTATTGGTGAAGTCAGTCTATGATGAACTTTATCAACAAGCTGAATCATATAGAATAATTAACTGGGCAAAATTAGTAAAACAATTATTATGTACGTATGGTTTTGGTTATGTTTGGTTAGAACAACAAGTTGGAAACGAAAAGGTATTTTTAGAATTATTCCAAACTAGAGTTAAATATATTTTATACAAAACCGGCATAGTGAGCTGGTAGATTCGCCAAGGGCAAAATGTTATTTATTGTTTACAAATGAATTTGGATATAAGAGTTATCTCGATACTGTAAATATTGAAAAATATAGAAAAGCTCTAACGAAGATTTGAACATTATCACATAGATTGTACATAGAAACAGGTCGGTGGTACAAGCCTAATCCAATTCCAGTCGATTTGAGATATTGTTTTAATTGTGCAAAAATTGAAGATGAATATCATTTTATCTTGGAATGTCCTATTTATGTAGTTATTAGATCAAAACTGTTAAAAAAGAAATTTTGGTTGAGGCCTAATATGACTAAATTTATAGATCTCTTGACTTCAGTAAATAGTAGCATTGTTAAAAATTTAGCTATCTTTGTTCACAAGGCTAATGAAGTTAGAAATTCAATATTATTTGATAATTGATATATTTGTTATGTGCATCCTTTCGCTGATTTCTTTTTTTTTTATTTATATATATATATATATATTTATATATATAGTGTACATCCTTTTTCCAGAAAAGTCTGTTTACCATTGTCATGTCTGTATTTGTTTTGCACAAAGGCTTTTAGCCTATTTGCTAAATGAAATAAAGATTAAAGATTTTACGTTCTGTGAAGCTTTAGAGTATGTGATGTAAATATGACAAGAAGTGAGAGGTATTTTCACCCGTTAAGTATGCATATATTATACATGTATACAGGTGTACATGTACTTTATTAAAGTTGCTCCACCGCTGACAAATGGTATTTTTTCACTATCAAAAACAATAGCAGACGATTTAGTATTTTTCTTCAGTTGCAAAAGTTACTTACTTTACACCATTACCGCCGTTGAAAAGTTTGAGCTTCTAATTTTACTTCAAGTTAAAAATATAAAAAATAATTAATTGCATCCCGAAAAAAATCCGTGGCACTATATCCTATATGGAATGAAGTACTGATTGCTCATGACCCAAAGGCAAAACAAATTATTTTATATTGTTTTTTGTGTTAATTAGACTTATGTATACACGATTAAACACTAATTATTGTTTAAATGATGAATATCATTTATGCTCTGTCGGCGGTGGAGCATCTTTAAGCAAACAATACATTTTACATAGGTCTACAATGTATATGTAAGGTATATTTTTGCTTTGAATACATAAAAATACACATACAATTTAGATATATAGTTAGGTTGATTTTTTAAAGATGCTCCATCGCTGACAAACGGTATTTTTCACTATCAAAAACAGGAGCAGACGATTTAGTGTTTTTCTTCAGTTACAAAAGTTACTTATTTTACACCATTACCACCTTTGAAAAGTTTGAGCTTCTAATTTTACTTCAAGTTAAAAATATGAAAAATAATTAATTGCATCCCGAAAACATTTCGTGGCACTAGATCCTATATGGAATTAAGTACTGATTGCGCGTGCACTAAAGGCACGGAAACGTTTTATTGCACGGTTCGAGATGTTATATTGCACGGCTTTAGGACACCCCGCTGTTGTTGTCTAGTTTTGTAGAATAGAGGGATCGCGCGGACAGTGAGTTGCGTTATTATGACGTCACAACGGTTCACGCTCAATTTCGCGCTAGCTTTATAGATCTCGAATCAAGCACGTCATGTAGACGTTTATCGAGTAGAGGAAGGACACGGTCAATGTAATAGATTAAAACGCTGCATACAGGTCTGATAATGTTAAAGAATATAATAAGACATCCAAACGAGATTACAACGTGACGTAGGTGGGTAATACGTCAATCTTCAATAGGACTTGAAGCTTCTCCGTACGGTACGGTGCTGTTCATTTTGTTAAGTGATTGTCGTATTCGTTTTATAAAATATTCAACTAAAAATAGTGATTATGTAATAAAAACAAATATTTCATGGGTTTCTGTGCTCTAGTTCATAATATTAAAGACCTCATGCAATATAACATTTGTTTATTACCACCACCTCGGGTTAAATATGATGAACTAGAGCATAGTAACCCATGAAAATATTTGTATAATAGGGAATTTCCATTAGAGAGGATAGAGACTAATAACTAGGTATTTAAAGGGAATGTCCATTAGACGGATATATATTATAACAAGGGCTATATAAGGTATGTCCATTAGACGGATAGACATTATAACCAGAGATATATACATGTAGGGAATATCCATTATACGGATAGACATTATAACTAAGGATATATAGGGAAAGTCAAATATTGATACAATGATTAAAGAAATACTTGTACCTCATTAGTCCGCTAAACATGCCTATATTATTGGTTTTTGTTTCGATTTTTTCCTTATTATAAACTCTATATATTAGGCCAATTTAAAAACAAAAACTGATAATATTGACAGGTTTAGCGGACAAGTACCTAATATCATGACAAATGAAAATAAAATAATGGTAGAAGCAAGTATAAAACCATATAACATAATGAAAATTCTTCTTTATAGCTGCAAAAAAACTTGCAAAATATATGAATATTTACACTTAGAAACTCTTCTTCACAAAACTTCTGCATACCTTTCAACGGTTATTAATTTTACACAGTAATCAGGAACTTGTAGTCGATTAATTGAGGTTTTCAGTCGATCGCAGATATGTCCATTAGACAGATGAGATTTCCTTCGGTAAATGTTCCCACATCGCGCATGCACACAGGGATTCTTTACCTCGCCGAAAGATAATAATATGAAATAGTTGTGACAAGGGTCATATTTTGTTTCATTGATTTGTGTGGTATTATATAATAATGAGTTAATGATATACAATTAAAACGAATTTCCTGAAGGAAGATATATCCGGTATTTTGTGGGAAGTAGAGTTGAAGAGATTAAACGTTGGCAGATGAGAAATGTTCGCATTACATTCGCAGTACTTAGGGCTATTATGTATACTCGTAGTGTTAGAGTTGCTTAGGGGTAATTAAGAATATGAGTTAAACCTGCCAGACGTATTAATTGTTTAGACATGTCAATAACTTGTCCAGATCTAGGGGTAAAACAGTAAAGGGTTAACCACTCCTAGTTAATTGGTTTGTTTGACCAATGGAAATAGTTTTATACTGTATGATGGAAATTTCGTTAATCTTGTATAAATTAGAATGTTTTAGAAAATTATGTGAGATTTCGGATCACAGTAGTGACCGTCTCACGTAAAATACTGTAGTTAATTTGGACAACGTATCGTTACCATTTTGGATGATTAATTTTACCTATACTGTACTTGAGGACTTTTGTGTGTAATGTATATTCTTGGACTTATGTATTGTGGATAATTCCTTGATAGTAGACCAGGAAAGACAGTGCTAAATTATCGTAAATAAAAGATTCAGTAACAGAATTTCGGTGTCGTCTCCTCAATTGTCATTCACCCGTGTGACATAGTGACTAGGTCGTTTCTATTTATTTTCAGTTTTTTCTCTATTTTGAACAAAATGGTTATGCAAACTTTTAAATTTTGTTATTAACGCAAAGTTCACAACTTTTACATTTTCAGTTCTTTAATTTTTTCTATAAGTTTTATCTTTTATTCCATGATTTTTTAACGATTTAGTCCCTTTAAATGCAATTATTGTTCAAATGATGAATATCATTTATGCTCTGTCGGCGGTGGAGCATCTTTAAATAATAAGAAATTATCTTACAATTTTTCAAATTAAAAAAGTGCCAATCTCAGCAGTGAGGTCACAAACATTTCTTACCCCTTTTCATACCATAGTTCATTATTTACAGAAACTTGTAATATTGCCTTTTGAAACAGCCAATTCTAAACGGACAAAACATAGAGCTTAAGGTAGCTCCATACTTTTGGGAATTTTTTTTCTAACAGGTCTTATTTTCTTGCATTTTTCATGTAGATTTCAAATCTATAAAGATAAATGGGTGTTCTCGAACTACTTTTTGAGATATTTGAGCTTGAAATATACCATCCCTGTAATTATCATGTTTTGCCATATTTTTGCCAGTAAAAAATCAATGAATAGGCCAAAAAGGAAATGAAAATCCATGTCAATTTCACAATATTTGTATATGATATGCCCAAGGTAATATGTTTTTCAAATATCATATAAAAACACGAGGTCCTCGATCAAAATTTCACAATTTTGTAAGCTTGAAGTTTGTAACTCGCAACCCTACCCCCATTTCATCCAGTGCTTAGATGGGTTATAATTGATTATTTTTTTGAAAATCATGCCGCCAAAAAACATTCCACATCAGTTCATACGTTTTTGTGATATTATATCTGGTTTATATCTGTTTGTTTTTATGTTTTTCTCCAAATTGTGTGTTTAAAGGAAATCCGTGTGCGATGTTTTTAGAATTCCGGAATTTCGGTCGGGCCGGGTCCCCTCTTATGATTTATAGTGACGAACGGCACTTCCGCTGTTTAAAAATCCATTCCCATTTACGACAGGGACCGCAAAAAACCTCAGAGATAGCATATAATTTTCACTTCACTGCTTTTATTTGATTTATTTAATTATTTTAAACATTCAATATTATATGTAGACAATTTTCACCTATTGAAAAAATATCCAAGTGTGATGTCGTGGCGTATCGGAAACCATTCTGGAATTCAAAACAATCTCCGCAACTTCCGGTATAGCGTCATATGAATTGGCGCGATTTTCAAAAGTATGGACCTACCTTAAAGCACAACTTGTTGCTGCAAATAATGCCTTTAAGAATAAGTTTCAGTAAAGTCATCTTTTTTCATTATACGCAGTGTGTTCGGACAAAAACAAAATCCTTTCGTCCTGCTGCCAAATATAGCCAGAACGATGATGTCACGACACCAGTTAGTTCAGCAGCTTCGCTTCCTTTGGTACCAGTGGATCAAGTTGAAGATGTAAGGTTACTCGAGGATGGTGAGGACCATACTACTCCCGAGATAAGAATTATTTTTTGTAACTCAAATTTCATACCCAAAATAACTTATTAAGTACTATTATTATGAACCAGTGTAAACAAATCAATTTGCTAAGTTAGTAATGAGCTACTTAGTATTTTTACAGATGATCAGATTCAAGGCTACTTTAAGGAAATAGTGATAACTTTTGTTTAGAATTATATGGTTTTAGATTAGAATAATGTTTGTCTGATCAACTGTGACATTAACATATTCTTAATTAAGTTGCTTGAAACATATACAAGTCCTAACATAATATCTCATTAACTTAATTTATTTCTGTGTTAATTTTTGAGATTATTATAACGTATAACGTATTATTATTGCGTATATTTTTGAAAATGATATATGTTATAAACACTGATAAATAAATATTTAATTAACTATGTTATGCTTTTTTCTGATGTCTATCTTTGTAAAATACCTGTGCTGTTAGAGTTGTGATAGTAAGAACTTGTGTTGATTAAGTAATACATTCCATCCTGACCAGCCTTTTATCCTAACTATTGCATATGGCAACTTCCGATTTACGGTTTCCGTCAAATTCGCATGAAGGTATGAAAACTTTAAACGGAAGTATTTTGGCTCATAAAAAGTAATACACTAATGTATAACTGGTGATCAAGCATACGTCTGAAAGAATTGCAAAAGTCACACAAATGAAAATTCATTTCTGGAGATATGTTTGGAATAAGGCCTTGAATATCTAAGTCTCTTAAAGCACGTCATACTGTTTGCTTTTCTTTACTGTGTTTTTTTGAAAACAATGGAGAAATTTAAATATCCTTTATATAGAATTTTAAATCCTTGCTAGAGTGTGTTATGGAAATATTCAAATAGTTTTGATTGCCACCCTAAAACCGCTTAAACGGTCTAAACAATCAATATTTGGTTTTGTTCACGAAATCAACTAAGTGACAAAGGTTTACTTTTCCAACTACTGTATGCTAAAATACTGAACATTCACGGTCAAGATAAAGTATCTCCATCAAGTATGCTTTAAGTGAATATCTTATATCTTATTATTTTATTTTAACAAGAGATGTAAGAGTGATCCTGACGCCCGATATAGAGTCAGTCATCTTTTCTGCATTCCGATTTTTCGTTTTCCGTTTGAACGAGACACGAGACATATGCATAACCGCAAGACATTTTAATTGTCCAATTCAACATGGCTATTTTGTATCTGCATTTACATAAAAACCAACATATAAGAATATATTAATGATAAACCCAATTGCTACATAGTATCTATCATCTAATTCAAAGCAAATATGATATACATGTACATCTACAAAACGATTGTAAATGAGCTGTGATATTGTGCGTATTCCTGTTCTAACAAGAATAATGATTTTAAAAAATCACTTATTGTATTAGTACTTGGCCCTCTAGTTACATTTATGATTCTTATGACTTTTACTGTTTATCGCATTCAACTTTTGTGCTATGCACTGTGACCTTAATACCTAAAGTTCAAAGTTGAATACTGTAATATAAACAAAAGTTTTTTTTTTCCATTTCCTATCAATTTTATTCATGCAGTCTCTTTATTAAAACATCAAAGGTGTAGTGATACAACTTGTAGTAATCCTGAATCACCCAAAATTCTATTTGATCAAAAAACTTTTTGTATTTTCAAAGGTTATCATTTATATTTATGAATTCAAAATTACTAGTATATTTTTATTGTGAGTATAGTGAGTTCTGTCCTGTTCATAAGTTATTTTATATGCATGATTCCAACGCCTGCGAATTTCTGTACATTACTGAAAAATCACGATTTACTCATCTATTATGAATGCATGCATATACAGTTACCCTAATCCGGTTTCCTACTGTGACAATTGTAACACTTGGTATAATGAAATAGAGGATACGTCTATGTAAATCTATTTTTTTTTAATTTCAGGTACTCAGCTAAATGTTGTTTTACTTGGTACAACTGGGGCAGGGAAGAGCGCCACAGGGAACATGTTACTTGGTCATGCGAAATTTGAGTCTTCACCTAACCGCGAATCGGTTACAGGAGAATGCAGCGTTGATGAGGTAAACATATTCGGTACAAGGCTGGTGGTGGTGGATACTCCAGGTATATTAGATACAAATATGCCCGAAGATGATCTTAAAGTTATGCTGAAAGAATGCACCCATCTTGCATGTCCTGGAGTCCATGCCTTCCTTTTTCTGATGAAAATAGGAGAACGCGACATCGAGGGAAAAGATAAAAAGACATTTGACCTAATAACGAAGATGTTTGGTGAGAAATTTCTAGACCATACTATAGTTGTTTTTACTGCAAGAAAAAACCTCGGTAACGAAGCTTTGGAGCGGTTTGTATCTCGTCTACCATGTTCATGTAAAACTTTTATAGAATCGTGTAAAGGCGGATATCTAGCAGTTGAAAACTTACACACAGACGAACAGGAACAAGCTGTCCATTGCAAGCAGGTTGTTGACAAGGTAAAAAAACTTGTTCAAAAGAATAACGGCGGGTATTACAAGAATAAATTGTTTGATGAAGAAAATGAGAAGATCCAAAAAAGAATGGAGCATCTTCTTGAACAGAATAAATGTATCAAAACCGAAATCAAGGAGGCAGAGAGAAAAAGGCAAAGTTTAATTGCAAGTTTCAACGGTAACAGTCCTACCAAAGCTCAAATCAGGCGACTTAAAGACATCGAAGACAAAATTTCAAAAAATCGCAACAATCTGATTGATAGAAAAAGCGCTAGACTGAAAGCGGATAATGAAATAAAGTACATAGAAAATGTCAAAATTATCATAGGTTGCGTAGCTGGTGTTGGTGGTGCTGTTGCTGCTGCTGCTACTGGTGGTGCTGCTTGTATTGTCGTTGCTAATCCAGTTTTCCAGACTGCTGTAGCAGCTGTTGGCACCGTTGCCGGTACTACTATTAGTAGTGCTGTTGGATTAGTTGTTGGTTGTGCTGCTGGTGGAACTGCTGGTACTGCTGTTGGTACTAGTGTTGGTGTTACTACTGGTCTCACTGTTGGCAGAATTTTTTCTACTGTTATCGGCAAGATAAGAGGAATCAAAATAGATTGGTAATATCCTTGGCTTGGGACTTACCCGATACTGATATCATGGTCATGTTTATATGAATATGTCATGAACATTTTATTGATATTGATCAATGAACGCCGGCTTATCATAATTATATTTCATACACTCTTCGTGTGGAACACTAAAGACCAACATCATTGTTCAACTTCACAACCCCGTCTGTGTCTCGGAATACCTCGGTATTGTTGTGTCTTGTTGTAGACTTCCGAGAGACGATGTCACACCAAACATTTCAAGGGCAATGTGCTGTTTTGGTTGATGCTAAAACTCATCTGAACATACTGTGAAATCATTAATTTTCGTGGGGGTTTAATTTTCGTGGATTTCGTTTTTTGACCAAAATCAGCGAATTTACATCCCCACGAAAATATATATACCTTTACCAATGTCATGTAAGTTTATGCGTTCATGCATTGTAGGATGATTATAACCTCACTACATAAGGTCTATTTCGGGGACAAGCATGACAAGTTCAAAGTTGGAAAATAGTTTCCAAACAAAGATAGTTTTCATAATTTCATAGACCTCATCTACATGTACTAACAAACAATTGATTGAGTATATCATGACTCTATCAATGTGACACGATAATTGTTTGTTGGACACATCTGTAAAAACACTCGCTGAGTACCGACTCTAAATTGTGATTGTTACTGTGTTGTGTGGTAGAGCTTAGTTCCGCTTGAGAGATGAAACAATACAGGTGACAGTGTCGACTGTGTATTTTAACGGTAATGTGTAAGGTCTACTCCACGAATTTAAGTGCCAACGAAATTGTAAAATTTTAGAATCCACGAAAATTGAGCCCAACGAAAATAATTGATTTCACAGTAATCCTGATTGCGGTATCGTCAGATATAAAGTAGAAGCAAAGAAAAAACGAAGCCTTGAACAGATGATTTTAATCTTATTCACGTTTGGACACTTTTTAACTGGGGTATATGATAAAATGAAGACAAAACCAAGACCGTTAAGAGGTTTATTTATAGTTATATTCTCTGAATTTCTTTTTAAATTCATATATTGCCATATAATTTTGTTGAAGATTGAAATCTTTATGCTTTCATTGATTACTGAAGTCAACACCTGACATCACAAAAGTGTATACTTTGCACCCAAGGTATATTACCTAATTTCTGTGTAAAAATATTACATGGGCTAAGTATATATGACTCTTTCATATGTACATATGTAGGATAGAACTATTCCACCCGAGGGTACAGAATTTTGGGTCAGAACCGAGGCTTGCCGAGGTTTCTGACCCAAAATTCTGTACCCGAGGGTGGAATAGTTCTATCCTACATAATTTACATATGAAAGAGTTATTTTCTCACATTGCTTGTCGAGTTACTTGCACGAAAGGTGAATCAGCCATTTTGTGACAAAATCTTAACTTCTTAAATAATTGATCGATTTTAAAAATAAGAACGCCATTCGAAAGAGCTCATCAAAGTTTGGTTTATATTAATAAATATAAACAAGAAATCTTAGGTAAAACGGTTTGAAATGCAAATTAAACAAATTGAAATGGGTAAATAAATCCGGCAAATCAATCGAAATAGAAGAAAAATGACGTCAACTTTGGCTGAAATGACGTCATCTGATTGTTCGGCAATTGTGACGTCACAGCTAAGTAAGATACATTTATCTTACATAGCTGTCCTCTTGTCATGGGACAACTCTATCTTACATGGCTAGCTATGTGAGGAAAATAATTTATTATTTATTTCGATTTTAGGCCCTGAATAAACTAGTGATATATTGTGTGCCTATATAACACTTCTTCATAATATTCTTAGGCAAAATAATGTATCGATACAAGGGTGTATGCACCAGGCCTGACCTTAGGAATTACTGTGTGAGTCCGTAGATTGTTGTATTATTTGTAAATCTTGGCAAAATATGCAAAAAAAAAAACAATGTTCATTTCGGTTTAGCAAGTCCACAGATTTAAGTAACATATTTCGAGATATTGTCCGAAAGATCAGACATGCTCTGAGAACAAAATTCACGAAATGAAATTGCAGCTTTTACCCATGTAGAATCAATAATGAATATTTGCTGAGATCCATATGGTATTCTGCCGTCCTGGTAGAATTAAATTGTAGTCGAGGGAGTATGAACGGAGTGGGAAGTCCAAGGCCATTATTTGATACACTACCAGGGCGGTATAACACCATCTGAACCGAATCAAAGGTTCTTTAATTTATATATTGCATATAATTATTATTTCAAAACATTTACTTTGTGCTAAATATTAAGGAATTACATGGAGAGAGGCTCGACTACATCTACTCAGCGTTGGGGCATTGTGAAGCCAAACTCTGGAGTGAAATGACGTCACAATATCAATCTAAACTCGTTGTTTATAAAAAATAAAAACACCGATATATTATATGCTACATATAGCCCTTCACATGACAGTGTATTAGCCAATGAAAATTATAGAAAATCAGAGCAAATCAAATATTTCAAATGTGTGATGTAAATTATGCTGTTTTATTCAATAAAGCAGAAAAAATATCACTTACGTCTTTATGCTATTATTACATTCTTACAATATACAATACTAGAAATATACATATGGGATACAGGAGTTATTCAAACAAAACTCTTAGTATAAACAACGGGGCTAATTAACGTGCAAAATGATTGCTGATGACGTTTGTGCGGGTTTATTGTTTCTATTGGTGATATAATGGCAATAAAAAAAATGTCCTGCGCTAGCGTCATTTCAGCGAGAAAATTACATATAGTTACGTTTGATAACCTAGTCCCGCAAAAATGTAATAAGATATTACATGGTACATGTCCGATTGTGCAGGAAGGACTTGGTGATCTCCGCCCGACACGATTCGGAACCTGGAAATAATTCAGATCTGGACATAGCAATCACCGTCAGTGGACGTTAAGAAATCTACAGAGTAGATTATTATAGTCGTTGACTCTAGAGATATACCAGGAACGACAGAAAAGAGTCTTGTTAACAATCAATGCCTCGGGACAATGACAGCAGGGATTTTTTTACAGGTGAAACAAAGATGTGTCCGAAATTTTCCCTAGATCTGGTATGTAGAGAGACATCAGTTGTCACCTGTTCAAGAAAGCGGTGGCAAACACGTAAGTGTTATATACGTTTAAATTGTAATCACACATCGGTACATCAGTAAGCCGTACGTTTAAGTTATTGTTACCATAGCAAAGAATATCAGCTTTAGTGTAAGGTGACTTTTGTAAAAACTGTTCATTTGGATTATAATTAATTTGAGTAAAAAAGTCGAGTCAGGCCCTAATTTCTCGAAACAAACTGAAGTCAAAAACTGAATTAAGTAAAAAAAATAAAATCAGTTAAGAAAGGAGACTAACTTGAAAGTTTTGACTTAAAAACTTAGATTAATCGGATTTTAATTAATCGAATCAAAATTAGACATGTAATACCACTCAACTACGACACTTTACGATACACTCCAAAACAAGATCTAACAACTCTTTGTTCGGGTCCTCACAGCATGACCTCTGGCCTTGTGTTGGAACATATCGGAATGCTCTATTAGCCGACGATAAGAGAATCTACCACACCGAAAAAAAGGATGAATAATATAAGACTTATAGTCAATTTGCAATATTCTAAAAAACCGCTTGAGTTCAATTCGCGTTTTAGTCCAAATCGCGAAATATTTGATCTGTGATAATAACAGAACATTTATTTATTGAGAACCCTCGTCTTGCTAAGCACGATGTCTAACTTTAAATAATGGTCGCATTTCTTTACAGTATTTTTTATCTCTGTGTAAATGTATCATGTTACTTAGGTACTGAAGAATACCTTTGTTGATTTTAACGATAACTTAAAAAATTCCATGAACCACGATCTAACTATTTTCAGTCATTACGTCAACTAACTCCCTTTGACATGCGCAACTATGTAAATGACGCCATAACTACACTTGTAAAGCAGACGAGAGCTGTTTCAACCAGAGACATAACTAACCTCAACATCAAACAGTAAGTACCTTGTTTACACCAATTACTTCATAGCGTTTTAAATGATATAAGTTGATTTTGTATCGAAAGTTTTGTTAAAGTATTTTTTATAGTTTGAGGTTGTTGTTGTCGATATGTTTTGTTTGTGTTTTCATGTCGGGTAAACATGCGAATATTTGTGATTCAAAATTAGATGTAAATAACAACAATACGTTTTATACCGAAACCTTTTGAAATAAGGTAAAAAGAATGTACAAAAAATACTAAGGTCATATAACTATTGTTATTTCTATAGATCCCCGTTGGTATATCATACTTTAATTACGTCAGCATTTTCGACAAGGATCGTAAACTTGAATAGAAGAATATAAATGAATAATGAATAATTGTATGAGTGCACGCACGCATTACGTATATAATTGTCAGAACAGAGTCTCGTGGTCACTAATATTTAATGGTATGTCTTTATCTTTAAAACAACATTAACATATACGTAAATGTTTTGCTGTTTATTTGTTTGTTCCTTTTTTATTGACTTTTTTGGAGTTATTTTTTCTATCTTTATTAATCAATTAATTTATTTTTTGAAGGGGACTGTTTTGTTTTTTATTTGAGGCTTTAAGGGGGTGTTTTCATCACATTTTTTATACATTTTCACCCTGAAGATGCTATTACTCTTAACCAATATTGACAATAATTAAATTTCAAAGCTCGATTAATTTTGTTTTGATATGAAATAAACCTTCTGCTTGCATAATTATTTTCTTTCACACAAGTAACCTTCTTCTGTATTTTTCAAGAACAAAACCTTTTAGATCATTTAGTACTTTGAGAGTAGCTGACCTGTGTTAAGGTATTTCGTGGTTTTTTTTTCACAAAAAAATAATTGATTGAGTACTTCCTCAATTTGGATAACCTTGTGATAGCTGTAGCTCTGAAGGAATGGCTTGATTAGAAACATATAAATCGTCTCATGAAGCCTCGAATGAACAAGAGAAAGCCAAACAAATGAAAGAATGGCATAGATTTTTGAAAAGCTAAAAGTTATGAAAATTGGTCAAGCACTTCTGTCTCTTTATCGATGGGATTGGATTTAAATAGTAGTATATTAGTACATTTTGTGTAGATGATTATATTACGCTGACGAGCATAGCATACTGGTTATAATATCCCCCCCCCCCCTCTCTCTCTCTCTTTCTCTCTCTTGCCATTGTAACTTATCAACGGCGTCATATACCTTAAATCCTATGATAACCTTATTTTCAGTACCGTTTCCTCAAAAACCTGATGTGAATTTTCCTGACGTAATGTTATTGTTTCTATGATTTAATGGCATTATAATGAATTTCCAATGAAAATCGCTTCAGATCATAATATACTAGTGACATAAGCAAAAATATTGCATGGACGAAATGTGTTGCGAAAATTAGGCAATTTACAGCACAGAGATGTTAGGCATTAAAACCGTTATTCATATAGATCTCCACTGTTTTACAAAACAAAGCGTATCTCAACAGTGATCGCTGCCAGACCTAGGACGGCTTCCAATACCTTTTCATCCTTAACACAATGGATTGAATAGATCGAGTTAGATACTAAAACATTGTAGTATATGCATGCATGACGAGCGCTATAGACTAACAATTCATTACACGGTACGAAGCAGAAGGATTCACACCATGTTATTCACGGACAATTATTTATAATTATTTTATTGATTTAGATAATATATCATTCTTTGATAAATGTATGTTTGTTTGTTTGTTTTTTTGGGTTTTTTGCGGAGGAGGGTGGGGAGGGGGTGTTGTTTTTATTTGAGATAACAAGTTATTTTGAGATTTTTTTTATTTATTATAAATTTGATGAAAAACACACCCAAAAGGTTTTTCACATTGAAGGTAATATTATTCTTCAACAATATTGACTTCAAAAGCTCGATTTTATTTTCGTTTGTGTTTGAAATCAAACCATCTACCTGCAGAATTGTTTTTCTTCTTACCTGCAACCTCTGTTTAAACTTCATCTTGTAGATGAATGTTAGTTTAACTTTTATATTATTTAGCTACAGGTATAGCTCTGAAGGAAGAAACGTATGAATCACCATGAATTTCAGTACGTTAGCTTATCAACAGCGCCTGGTGCCTTCGTTTATGTTATATTCTTATTTTCAGCAACGTTTCCATTCTATGGTTTTAACTGGTCCAAACATAGCCATGGTCTATATTGTCTTGTGGTGCACATGTGTTAAACAATACTGGTTGTTTAATATAAATGCAAAATTACTGTTTTTGATTTCCTTTCCTATATCCAACGACACTCATAAAATAGAATCTGTAATACTGAGGAATTGGATATCAGAATACATGCAGCCTGGGTAGATTACCGTTTACTGGTTGATGTGTGAATAAGTATTACATAATTCTATTAACGGGGAGTTATGTGTTTATGAGAAGTGAAGAATCTAGTGTATTGTTTCAATACAAAAGTAGCATTCAAAATTGATTCACACCGAGTTATAAATACACAATACCAACATGGCAAAACATTCACCAACAATTTTAGTATCTAATTAATAACACATCACACCTGAAAATGATTCTTGATTATGTTTCGTATACTTTCCAAGACAGGAAAATGAATGAATATAGGTGAAACAAAATGCGTTTGAAACCACTGTTTGATACAAGGAAAACATTTACAGTGTAAATCAAGTAACTGTTTTAATTGAGTGTGTTGTGAAAACATGATAACAACAGTCCCTGGGGACAGTAATCGTATAAATAGGTATGCGTCATAGTTAGGTATACAAAAATTAAAGAATTTTACATAAAAAAATGCATGAAGTATTGAATAGGCTGTAAAGGTTATATTGTTCCAATTAGTGTTGCATATATAAAATGTAAGAATATACAAATATATGCGCAAATCACACGTGGGTTACGCACACATAAATTGATATTACGGAAACCAAGTGAACATAATGTATACACGATTAATGAATCTATATTTGATACAATGTAAATTATTTATTTCTGATGTGATTGTTCATGTATGTATGAAATGAGTATATAAGTTGAAAATATATAACAGTACATAATTATCATTAATTGTTTAGTTTACGGTTAGAACACAGAAAATTTGGGTCATACACACATGAACGAAACACAGACTGCCATATATAATTAATTTTATTTGTTTCTTTATTAAAAGATATCTTATCGACCATTGGAATCGTGTTCAAAATATATGTCATCGCGGTGACAGAGAGTCCGTGAATTGATGCACGTACGCGTTAGCTTCAGAACTCGGATTTGAGGCGGTCAATGCAGCCATACGAGTTGATTAGAATTTTCGAGGAATTTTCAGGGTTTTTTTTTGGCAAATATTTGCCCGTCCAAGGTCCAGTGAGATGCGATTTTGCCGTCACGCCACAGCTTTCCAAGATCGTTAACGATTCCTTGTATATAGGGTGTCAGACACTCGGTAATGTATATCTTGATGAGTTTTTAGGGCGATTTGGCTTTGTATACCTTCTGTCCATCAGTGTATCGGACAAAACGGGCAATGATGGTTACTTTTTTGTCGCGCACCTTGCCAATAATATGAGATCTTGATATATCATTTATACTGAGAGCAACATTGATTTTTTTTTACAAATGTTAAGTACCGACTGATAAGTGTCGAATTCACCAAGTGGCTTGTCTATCGGAACATTGTGAAAATTTCAGGGCAAGAAGACACAACACGAACATACTGCAGTCTCCCAAAACACGCACTTAACACACGCTACACACACTGCATACATGGGAGGCCGTCCTTGCATGACCCTGGCTGTTAATAGGACGCTATTCTATCAATCAAACAAACAAACTTGCAATTCCGCTCACTATGATGCTCTTCGATACGATGTAATAATTCTCGGGTCACCTCAGTATGACACGCTGATTGCCTAACAATATGGATCATGCTGAGGTGATCCCGAATGAAATTATTCAGATGAAACAGACGACAATGTTAATACTAATGCACCAATTATTTGATTATTATAGCATTATGGAGTTTATGCGAATAAAGTTTGGTTTGAAAATACTGCACGCAAAGAATGTTGTCGGACATTTATAGGTGTAACTACACAAGCATAATGTCTTCAGGTCAATTTTAGGTCAATTTCAGGTTACATTTTTCAGTTCAAATTTACCTGTAAAGAGCAAAAAAGAGAGCAAGAATTTTACATGAATATTTTTTTCGAGTCAATTACAGGTCAAAATTGTGTAAGGTCAAATTGACCTGAAGATAAATTGCCTGTGAACAGGTACTGACCGCTGTCGGAGGTTTTACTCCACCAACAAACCTTGCATGTCCCTTAGATGGCCCTAGTGTTAATAGGACGTTAAACTAATAAAAAACCCAACCCCAGATAACAAATTCTTTTTGCGGACTTGTGATTTCCTTAATCAATTACACTGACGTAACATTCATCTATTACTACTGTCTACCACAACTACAATGATATTATTCTACAGATCTTCTCACGGAGTTCCACACCTCCAGCAGAGAATACCCCGTCCAAGGGATACCCCTTGTCTCCTACAATTCTAGAGTCTCTCTGTAACTTTCCAACTAATCGCTGTATACTTAAATTTTATAGCGTGTACTCCGTCACGCATCATGGGCGTGATGATATCATTAACATTGCACGTGGTCTTATAATTATCTGTAATGACCTACCATCAATAATCTATTGTTTTATCTTGATTTTGTTTCACTTAACCAACATGGATGAGAATCTCACTATCAGCTGCTGACAATAAGACCCAGTTTCACCGCTTATGGTATCAGTCTCAGCAGTGTACCTACTGTTAACCTAACATGACCTTTTACCGATACAGCACCCATTATGGGACAGACTATCTTATTTTTCTCTCTCGTCTCGTGACGTCAAAGCGACTACAAAATTATTCTTTTCTCGATACAATTTTTTTTTCAAGAAACTAGACTGGATTTACTTCAAAAGACACAGACAACGGATTTGTGTTTAAATTGTCACGCAATTTTCATGTGTGGAGGAAAGGCATGCAGTCGCGAATTTTCGAATTTATTTCAAAATGGCGGATAAACATGGTAGTTGAATTGTAATAAAACGTCGATGTATAAAATATTCTATGCTTCGTATGTATATATATTTCATTATATCAATAAAAATAAATACTGTTTAAAATCTTTCACGTGGACAGGGATATCTCGACTCTGCAAGCCTCGACTGCCAAAATCTTCCACTAGGGCTAAGATATCCCTGTTCACTTTGACAGACCAATGTAAGATTCTATTAGTGACTCATTACCATAGATAAGTATGTGTGGTCTATTACATAATGTAGTGATCAGTCGATCATGTATTTAACACAACGTGGGTTGCATTAGTACATATATGTTAGATGTCTTTATAAAACACGGAAAACAATACATGTTTTTTATTATTTCTATTTATTTAATTAATTTTGATTCTTACGAAACTTTGAGTTGGAATAATAAATGTTGTGTATATCTGTATTGAAAGATAGAAAGTGTAGAAGGTACATGTATTTTGTAAAACGAAAGACTGAAAGGAACTTTAAATGAATGACATGAGTATCCATTTGGTTGCATACAGCAAGTGCACTCACAACAATTAGTGCTTTTCAGCATGGACTATGATGTAATGATATGACTGTCAAACAAAAAATTGTTCATCCACTTATTGATGAGACAACATTTTTTACCCGTATATAAGATTCTTTTAGCTCTGAATCACTTGTTTTGCACTTAATAATCTTACTCCTCGGGTTGAGACTGTCTTACCCCAAAAGGAGATGGGAGAATATATTATTCTATAAAGAATTCAACTGTAGCATTTTGATTTTTATCTAAAGTTAATATTTTCGCCCAGTAACGGCACATACAACTTTAATATCTCACAGCGAAACTCTATTCAAAGATGTTATTTGAAATAATTACTGAATAACTTATGCGCCGTGTTATCAAAACACGTATTTATAACTCCAGGCCGTACAGCTTCGTAGTAACATGTATTTGTAAACACATGTGGGAAAAAAGCAAGTATCTTCGTGATATTATTAATATACAATTGGTCTTTTCTACAGACTGTTACATAGAGCATAATCGTGTTTTATTAATTAACTTGTTTGGTCAAGATTCCGTATCAATTCATGGCGGAACAAATCAACTGATGAAGTATCCACTATGTGGCCTTTGTACTAAGCGATAGAACAACAGTGGGATTTGTAGCTGTAACGAAAGATGGCCAGTCTAACTTATATACTGTATAACATGAACTGTATATAAACTCTCGGTGTTTTCGTGTGTTGTTGTAAAACCAGGAATATAAAAAAAACAACGAATTTAGTTTCTTTTATATTATTGTCGCTATTGTTCCATCTGCAAACCAAGGATTTTCTATCCACGAATTTACATCAAAGCTCCAATCCACGAAAAGAATACACGAATATCCCATGTTATACAGTAAACTAACAAAACTTTCGTTAAGTCAAATCTAGTTAACACATAAATGGCGAGAGTACATGTAATTTGTTATCTGAAACATACCTTCTACATGTTTTCCGAGACGTATGCCGTCTCAGAATTACCTCCCTTTCTAGGAGGTAGCACATTGTGACGTCATTATTATGTGAGAGAAACTCGCGTCGTTTTCTCTGAAAAGTATAACGTTACTCTCTGAAACAAATAACATCATAATCAATACCTACCTGCAAGAACAGATAACTCTGTAATATGCAAATACGAAATACTGTATTAATACGTTCAGTTTAACAGCACCAAAAGATCAATAGGCAATACAATATAAACAATATTCTGCCCTTAATATAGATAAGTTCAAAGTTTGCCTGTCTGTCTTGTTATCTTATCCTGAACTAATTTATACTTTCTATTATAATTAAATAACGCGTGATCGTTGGTTATTAAACAGTCATGCTCTGTTGTATATTTAGATATTCGATTAGCAGGAAAAACAGAGATATGATTCCGTTAAAGGACATATCTCTCGTGATGTGATGCGCATTATGTTTGTTGACAGTTTGTTATTTTTAAATCATTTGACTCATCCATTTGAACGATGGCATTACACTTAATTACAGCGACAATTTCCATTTTTTACGAAGTCATCGAGTTGATAACCGCAGTATGGCGAAAATCAGTTAATGAAAATGCAGTAGTTAATCAGGTTTGTAATATAGAAGTGGGATACCATAATCCGCGTTGTTTATACCACACGTGGGTAAAACTAGACATGATGGCCGTTTTGTATAACCTTTGACCTCAGATACGGTGCTAACCACGTTCTAGTTGTAATTCGAGCCGCGGTGGCCGAGCCCTCCACCTCTGGGATGCGGGTTCGAATCCCATGTGGGGCAGTTGCCAGGTACTGACCGCTGGTCGGTGGTTTTTCTCCTGGTACTCCGGCTTTCCTCCACCAACAAACCTGGCACGTCCTTACATGACCCTGGCTGTTAATAGGACGTAAAAATAAAGAAACCAAAACCAAACCTCAGATACGTTTATCAACTGATAAATGTTGACAGACAATGCCCTTACATAGTCAACTTATTTGCATAAGATATTTTAAAAGAATCTATAAATTACTTAAAATCTACTTACAAATCTTAAATTTTTACAAATTATTATCGTAGATTCGTCGGATGAACACAGTAAGCCAGTATCCCTTGAAAGCCAATTACTTGAATATGTCTCTGTATTTACCAAATACCGTTACAGAGGAGGTATCTGAGAGGTATTCTCTACTCATTGATACTTCACTCTTTTGTAGTTTTTACGTACAAATATGCAACAGTCGTCTGAATGGAGTACATAGGTATTCTGGAGTCGTATATTGTATCTTTTATTATTATTATTTTTGGAAAGTAAAACCTTCGTTATAAGAATGAACATAATAAAACAACGAATACATCAGAAAATGTTCTAAATTCCCTGTGGTACTGGAGTTGGTCAGATTTATTTGGTGATTATCCGAGGGCGTACATGAACATACATGTGTACACATTATATTTTTTGTCAAACATATTTACGAGTTCTATTTATATATTTTCCATTTGGATTTTCGTCCAAATCATGAAAATTTGAACTAATCTAAGTAAGGAAAACAACCAAGGTCCTTTTAGGACATATCAGTTTTCTTGGTGGAGGAAAACCGGACTACCCGGAGAAAAATGCCCCACATGGGATTCGAACTATCACGGTTAATATGTCGAGCAGGTGTACTTTGATGATGATATACTGTTGTAGAGGATATTGCACTGACGGGAAACTTTGTAGTTCGTCTAACACCGTCATTTATAAAGTTCATATAACCGTATTATAGATGAATTGATGAATGATAGCTCTTCCTGAACTTATGACTACTTTCTATTAAAATAGAATAACACATGACCGTAGGTTATCATGGTGCTAGATTCAAAAACAAATAAACAGTCATGCTCTGATATGTATTTAAATAATCGATTAGCAGGAAAAACAGAGATATGATTCCGGTTATAGGACATACCTGGTATCACTCGTGATGTGATGTTTATATATTGTTGCCGACATTACACATTGTTACCTCATTCGACGAATCGAACTCAAAGTGACAGCACGCTTATTCCATTGCTTGACGCATCAATTCGAAGGAACTTCCCAAGAGCGCGTCATCCTATCTATACTAACAAGGTAAATATTTGTATTTTTCTTTAATGTACACTTGTTTATTGAATTATTCTTTTCTAGATTACTTTTTACAATATTGTTGGAAACTTTCTGTGGAACAATCTTGTGATAGGCGAGATTATATCAATATCCATGTGCTATTCTTATCATTGAAGAAATTTTAGTTCGATATTAAACATCAATCTCGACACTGACATAGCTGGCATATCTGTCTGCACATAACGATGATATATTACGTCACGTTACCCAAACTGACAAGCTACCTAAAATGACACACTTTTTGAATACTAATGCTTCTGTTGAAATTCACTTTGTAAATATTCTTTGGTTGTTGCCATAATTCTTTTATGATCACCATAAAACCTTTTTGATTGGGATATAAACTGAAGAGCATATCACTTGTACGACGACTCTAGTTTGTTTATGTATTGTATTTAAGTGAAAATTGGCAAACTTTAAACTTTATAAGATAACATATAGATTTATTTCTGGATTGTTTTCTTTCCTAATCGGACAGTAACGACATAGGCAAGGCGGAACCAGCTTATTATCATAAAGACAACAAATTATTCATTAATTTGAAGGCAGAATAATTTAAATTGATAATAATTATAGTAATACCATATCAACAGTCGGTTATTTTCGCAAGAATGATATTACCGTGATTTCGCATCAAATTTGATCATCGAAATAACAAGGTTGAATTACACTACTACTACTAATAATAATATAAAAGACAGATCGCGAAGATTTAGGCCCGGTGAAATCTAATTTTCTGTTGTTTTTTCTGTATGAAATCGCGAAATTTTGACCCGCGAAAATCGCCGACTGTACGGTATTTCTTCCACAATAGGACATATTATTCTTCTCTCATGCCATTTTAATGTTTTGGTAAAAAATATAGTAAAAACCACATTTTGCCAAATGATAGAGTTGATAACTTTATGACGATATTAATAATGTTAATAAAAATGAAGTTAATCACGTTAGCAATAAATACTGGAGAAATCTTGGGAATCGGTTACTTTCGCATTGTTGATGCCAAAGTTCTCATGTAAGAAAATCACACATGTGGACTGTTTTGTATAACATTTGACCTTGTATATGTTTGTGAACTAATAGATGTTGACAGGAACGCCAGGGTAAATCATCTTATTTTCACCAGATTATTTCAGTGAGTCTATATGAAACTACTTGAAATTTACATTGACTTTTTTGTAATTAAAAAAAAGCATCATCACTAGGCTAGGCTACTGTTAACAAGATAATTTTTATTTATAAACAAGTTCATCAGTATATGGGGATCACCCTGATCACATATATTATAAGACTCTTTCATATGTGGATATGAAGGATAGGGATATTCTACCCGAGGGTCACAAAATGTAGTAAAACCCGAGGCTTGCCGAGGGTTTTGCAAACATTTTGTGATCCCGAGGGTAGAATATCCCTATCCTTCATATCCACTTATGAAAGAGTATTTTTCTTTCATACCATGACGTTTTACTACAATTTTACAACTGTAATATCCCGCCATTTTGAAATAAATTCGAAGAAATCCACGACTGGAAGTCAATTTCCATACATGAAAAATTACGTGATATTTTCAACACAAATTCCGTTGCTTGCATCATTTTATAGTAAAACCAGTCATTTTTGTGAAAAAAAATGTTAAAATTTTACCGAGGAAATAGAGATTTTGTTGACGCCGTGACGTCACGAGGCTTTATTGCATGGGTAGCCATGCAATACAGCCTTAGGCGACATGAGTGTATTGCCCTAGACCAGCCAGTATTACACGTGTAGGTATGAAAGAAATATGATATATATCCTGAACGACTACGATTTAAACTAGGATGGTTTTAACACCATAGTAATCCCCAGAAAGTTGACTAAACACACACAGGGTGGTCGTATTGTTTTGTTGGTTCGAAAAACAATCAGTAATTTTGTATCTGTTTGGTAACCCACGTTTCGATTCTAAAGTTCCGGTATATTTGGATAAAAATCTTGTTTGCAAAGATTTGGATATGATGCTTATTTTTACGTATATCCCGCCAAATTCTCCACAAGAATATACTTATAATAACTGTGACGTTTACCAATTATAAATTTAAATTCTGGATTTATTTGATTGAAAACACATTATGTTGTTTGGCGACTTTGACAGTCGTACAAGAAATCTAGATGATTTCATATGCTATGATTTCGTTCATAATGGAATCCGTAATAACTTTGAATCCATATTTGGTTATGTAGTTGATAGCAGTAATGAAGAGTTACCAAAATGTAATAATCCTGATATGAGTATGAATTAATGAATAGTATCTTTTAATGCCTTTTAATTTATTTGCGACTGTGAAAACATTTATTGTGTCTAATTTTACAGAGTTTTCTGATCATGCCCTTTTGCATGTTCAACTATTTCCCAAATGTTTTATTGATACAGATCATGCATATGAATCAAATTGTAATACCAGATCTAAATAATGTATCGAATGATACTGAAAGATCAGTTTATGGAATCATTAAATGTAAATCTGGACAAACTTAAAAATAGTGTCATGATAGCAGATGAATTGAATCAAGAGGCTGTTGGTGCCAGTATTGAAAGTTTAACCAATGAATTACAATGTATTATGGATCCCTTTTTATGAAAAACACGGTGTCTGGTCCTAGTAAGGAATATATAGTTTGTGTATCCAAATGATCAAACAATTGAACATAAGCCCTGGTTCAATGACAGATTAATATTATTGCGCAAACAATATTTATCTTCTATTCGTACATTCAATAAGAATAAGAACACAATAACACACGCTGCGCTAGTTGACAAAAAAAAAAGATATAAAATTTTAGAAAAAAAAATAAGAAGCAGTACATGGTGTATGAGGGCGACATGTAAGAATGTTTACGAAAGCATAACCAAAAATATTTTTACAAAAAAAAAAAAAAAAAAAAAACAAAAACAAAAACAAAAAAAAGCAAAGGTAAACATTCGCCACAGATGCCAGTAAATCAATTATTTGATCACTTCGATGCTTTAGTTGCACAGGTAATGATATCGATGGAAATGTACATTTAGATAAAGATCCTGCAATAAATGATGATTTAGATTCAATTATTACTACAAGAGAAATTGTAATAGCTATTGAAAACCTTAAACGTGGTAAATCACATGGTAATGATGGTGTGTTAAATGTGTGTTAAACATATTTCTTCCTATTTTGCAAACTTTGTTCAATAATATTTTAAACTCAGCATGTTTCCATCTAGGTGGTCAAACGCGGTATTTATACCGGTACACAAGAAAGGTGATCGATCAGACCCCAACAATTTTCGTGACATTAGCCTTATAAGTTGTCTGTGTAAATTGTTTACCACTGTTCTAAACTAGAGGTTGTTGGATGTTTATGTACAACTAACGATCTTTAACGGAAGTTCAATGTGGTTTTCGACCAAACGTTGGTACTATTGATACTATATTTGCGTTGCAATATATAATTGAAAAACTCTTCTAAAGAAAAAAAATCCTGCAATGCTGTTTTATTGATTTTCAAAAAGCTTTTAATTATGTAGACTGAGTAAAATTTCTAGACTGAGTATACGCCATAATTTGTTAATAACAGTGAAATCAAAAATGGAGCCAAGTTACGACTTCGGAGAACTGAGTATTTTTCTGCTATTGTACACAGGTTTATTTAGTGGTATTCGCAGAAACAGTTGAAGATCTACAGTGCCTTTTAGATAATTTCTTAGATAAGGTCTTACGCTGAGAAATGGAAAATGACAGTGAATATATACGACACAATATTTTTGGGCCCGCGATGGCCGAGTGGTTAAGATGTCTCTACACAAGCCCTCCACCTTTGTGGGGCAGTTGCCAGGTACGGATCGCTAGTCGGTAGTTTTTCTCCGGTAGTCAGGCTTTCCTCCACCAACAAACCTGGCACGTTCTTACATGACCCTGGCTATTAAAAGGACGTTAAACTAATAAATTTGAAACAAAAATGTATTTTTTGGAAGGGTGGAATAGTAAAGGAAACGAAGAAAGGAAAATGACGGTGTAAACATGCAAGTAGTAGACCATTTCCGTTATTTGAAATTTCTTCTTAATTTTAACAAAAAAGTCTATGTTTGAGCACTTGCGTAACAAGATCGTAAAGCTATTGTTGCCCTTCGTTCCAAATGCAACAAATTTAATTTGAATGTAAAAAACTATGTTTCATGTATGACACTTACATTGGAAGTATTCTTTGCTATGGGTGTGAAATATGGGGTACTTATAATGCAGTAGAAGTTGAAAAGGTACATTTAGTATTTTGTAAAAACTTGTCGGGTGTTAAAAAATCTACGTGTAACGCTATGGTTTATTTCGAACTTGGGCGACTTTCACTTAAGAATATTTTAACTTTATAGATTGTTAAAATTTTGATTCAAATTGGTGAATTCTGACTATTGTATTCTAAGCGAGACTTACAAATCACTCTACATAGATGCCGAGAAAGCAAAACTTATTTGAACTTTTTATCTCATTACATATGTCGAGTAAATGTGATCTATACAAACATATGCTTAGTAAGGTTACTTTGTAATTTTACCCCATTAAATCATTACCATATCAACTGAGAAAATTGATAACAAAATTGAGACTTATACCTATAGAATCAGGAAGATATGATAATGTTCTCAGGTGTCATAGCTATTGTTTAAACTGTAATGCTTTGGAAGTCGAAGATGAATTTCATTTTTTACTCGTATGTCAAAATATTCAAATTTTAGACAAAAATATATAAAGAAATTCTTTTGGAATAGACCGTCTGTCTTCAAAGTAATAGGACTTTTGAGCACAAATAGTAAAAAGGAATTGAACTTATAAGGAAAATTAATCAAAGAAGCGTTTAATTTTAGACTAGTGTTCGTCTGTCGTGTTTAAACGAAATGGTTTATCTTGTACATTTCTTTGTCTCTCTGACTGATTATTGTCAGATTCTTCTTATATTGGTAAGTCGACTTGTGTATTTGTATCATTACTATGAATGGGCGCATCACCTGTAAGTTAAAGCTGATATATAATGTATTTTGTTTCTATAAGTAGTAATTTAAGTATATAAAATATTTGTACAAATTAAATAAATCTGATAATGACTTTCTGTACTGATAATTAATAAGTTAACTACTTTTTGTAATCTAAATTAAATAATGTCATAATGGATGTTGTACACAATATGTATACAATATATACTCTTTTGTACTGATGGGTCATTGACCCAAAGTCAATAAAAGAATTGAAAATTGAAATTATTAATCTAATGTAGGATAACCCTGGAAAATACTAACCGTAATATGCACTGTACAATTACTGAGACTTCAATCGGTTGAGATGCAGTACCTATTGACTATTTTTATATAAATAATTGATAATTTATCAAAAAATTTGTTGTGTGCCCTTGAACCATTTGGAGTAACAATGTATATTGAGACAAGGAAAAGTGATCCCCTCACAACCCCAGACATGGTTACATTACAACCATTATGGTTTAACAATTTTATTAAGAATTATAACTAAAACTTTATTTACATACGTTGGTGTAAAAAGGATTTTTTATCAGTAATTCATTTGAAAATGTTTCTGAACTTTTGATAAATTTTGTGAAAAACATAATTCGACAACTACATGCAATTTTATTGAGTTCTATGGAGTAATGAGAATAACACCGTTAAAATGGAAAACTAGAATGCTCCAACAAAATCCTGATAATGAGTCAAAACGAAACATATTTATTAAATATTATAAAACGTATGAAAAATTTACAAAGTACTTTTATAACTATATGTTAAAATTTTACTCGAATAATTACTAGCACAAAATTCAAAAGTCATGGTAAAGAACATATGGATGTCAAAATTCCAAAGGAAGTTTGGCAGAAAATTGTTCTCATACTTCATAATGTCACAAATGACACAAAACTCCAAAACTTTCAATTCAAATTTTTCCATAAATTAATACATTTCCAATCTAATTCCAGTTTCCGTTTGATCTATGTTAAACCAGATGAGCAATAGCAGGCTATGAACTCCAATCTGGTCAAGCGTATGAACAGATCTAACGTTTCCGCCGCTTCATTGACAATGCGCAACGGTCAAATGATTGAAATTGTGGTTTATTATGCGGTCTTTGAAATCCAATAGTATTATCGTGTTGACAAATAGCATGCATTGAAAAATATCATCGCATAGTTTACATTTGTTCGCTTGCTTCAAGCCGTTTTTTGTTGAACTATATTCAGAATTTGACGCTATGGCTGTTCCGTTTAGTGAACTTGGTGACGTCAACACTTGCGTAAGCGGGAAATTGAAAAAAGTATGCGTGTATAGTTTTGAATTTGAATGGTTGTAATGGAAATATAAATAATAAACTGTTACCAAAATTGACATACAGTTGAAATGAAGCCCATCTGTCAGAAAGATTAATGTCCTAACGGGCGCCATTCTATTTATTTCCCTTCAGGATAGGCTTCATATTTAATGCTTAAATATATACCAACATTAAACTAATCCAATTCAAACTGAGTGAAACAGAAAGATGTATTTTTTGTAAAGAATGTAGAGAAACACTACATTCACAGTCAATATGGTTATCTTTCATGTCTTTTATGAAAAAAAAATATAATATTGAGTTATATTGAGACTCAACTATAATGGTCTTTGGCGTCTTAAACAATTGTTTTGAGGACCAATTGAATTTTTTATTTTATCATTGAAATATTATATATACCATTGTAAATAGAAATAAAAAAATCCTTCAGTTGGAGATTGGAAACCTACATTTTTTCTTCTAAAAAAGAAAGAAAAAGAAAGTGAAATAGTAAGCCCAAAATGCAATTTTGTAAACAAATTTTTGATGATAATTGATTATTGACATATTATTTAATATGTAAAAGACCCCTTTAAAAAGTTGGTATTTGGAAAAAAAGATATGTACAAACTGTGTTAATAGAAATTGGATTTAGGATGTAGTGTATGTGTATAGCTGCTTATATATTAAGATTTTAAAGTTACAACAAAAAGATACATAAAAGATTGTTTGTGAAATTAAGGTCAAAGTCATTCATTTTGCAACCATCAGTGTGAAAGTGAAAGTAGGAGCTAAAAAATATTTGCAAAATAACAACAGATTCACATGCATAACTCTCACTATATTTTACAATTTTATTAAAATAAAGAACTTTAAAGGCCTGCTACCTTTCAGGAGTAAAAATTAAAGGTTTCTTAAAAACTTTAGTAACATAAGAAAATGCATATCGTTGGCCTAAGGTGCGGTAACAATATCAAACATATGCAAGATTTCCTGGGTAATATATAACTGTACTGCCACACAGTATAGATTATTTTCGCTGTTTTGCCGTCTGGCGCAGCGATAGTCACCTACTGCGCGATAATTTAGTACGAAGGCGGGAAATATAAGACGATCCGCATCATGAAAATTAAACATTTTATTTAATATAATTAATTGTTTCAGATGATGATAATGAGTGTATAAATTAACTGTAAGTTATTAATTTTTGCGACTACTACAAAGTTATCAATCTCGTTTTACATTCGAATTTAAAAAAAAAATAAAAGCCGTAATTTACATATATATTCTCTGAATTGTTTGAGTAGGGACTATGTACTTTTGTACAGGTATAATTTACATCTAAATAGATATATTTAGATTTCTAATCACGTGCCTTATATTTCATAAATAGTCCCAAATCTTGTCAATTTACCAAGATTTTAACCTGAGGGATGGGTAAGGGGAGATAATTGGTTTATTTGCCCATTTTCATGGCATGTTATCCAGCTTAATGTTAAATGATTCAACTGAAATTCATATTTTTAATTTGCTTGAAAAACTAACGCATAATAACTGATTGATTGTCATACAATCTATATTAGATGATTCTTGAATTTTGGTTATCCACGGAAACGTATAGCAATGGTTTTATTTTGTGATTTTCTCTGTAATTTTAAACACTATTATTTATAAGTGTTCAGCCCAGGACGATATTATCTATTATTACCAACTTCTTATTTTATATGAGGTAAAAACATTTTTTTAATAAAATGGAGGTAGCGGAGACTTTTATATGGTTATTCATGAAAATACATATTTTCAGGGTAAGTATATGAAACTTGTGATGTCATATACATGACGTTTCCAAATTGTTCATGTTTTGTGATTATTTATATATCAGATTGAGAATTTGTTATTCAGTTTATCTATTGCAGAACAACAGTGTAAGTAGGATTTGTGCTTTCCACTGCAGTACCACTATGTAACCTTACCAAGCGATGTTAGCATTCATACAATCTATGAACCACAACCTCTTATTATGACGTCATTATCATTGGTATCATTATCATATCAAAATGGCTGTTCCATCCTTGACGATAACGAATGATTTGTTCTTTATAGATGCAAAATCCCTTGAGACTTCATCATAAAGCTTGAACCAAATGTAAATATAGGCATTGAACGCCTTTAAGTTGGCATTCATAACCAATATGAAGGCTAATTATAAGTGGAGAGAGGAACATTTAATGAAGCGCGGTAAATGTACATACTGATAGTAATTGTAAAAAAGGTTCAGTATTGATAACCGCCTTGGTTGTTCTAATTATGCATGGCATAGAGACAAACACACACACACACAAACACATTCAAGTTTCAAATCCAATTTATTAAGAAAATGGCTGGGTAATAGGTTAATAGGATTCTTTATTTTTAAGTACCTCCCCGAAGGGTCAGGATGATTTATAGTCATCATGTTGAGTCCGTTGTCGTGCGCCATGTGTAACTTTTCATTCAAACGACTGATATTTGGCCCTATAGCATGCTGGGATAAAGGGCTACCAAATTTGTTCAAATGAAAAGACCTTGACCTTCATTCAAGGTTACAAGAGTCAAATAGGCTACACATCTTGAAAACAGCTTCTTGTCAAAAACTATGAGATACATAATCAATAGAAGCAGACGCAGGGTGGTAACGTGGGGTTTATCTATTAGAAGCAAGTCACTCCAAAACAAATCCACTACAAACTGACTTATTTGTGACATAACGTTTTTCTTAGGATTTTTAGCAGAAATATTAGTGCTACAACCGGTTTCATAATTTATTTATTACAATTCATTTTTTCAATTAAAAATAATACTAGTCTTCACTTTTGTTTCGAGAAATCGGGACATTGCTCCGATTTCTCGAAACAAAAGAGAATAATTAAAGGTAGGTTTCGCCCAATGAAATATAAAGACTACGAAATTGAAATTTATCCTATACATAGATATAATCTTCAGATCATTTTCAATGCATACAGCGAACAATGTGGGTGGTCAGTTGCCTAGCTTGACCAGGAAAATACTCCTCTAAAAATAGAGCGAAGTCAAACTTTACATAGAACATGACGTATTTTTTCCAAAACGAGGCCGCAGCAACAAACGGAAGCGTGCAACAAAATGTCAGATAGAAGTGACAGTCTTGCCACGGCATGTTTAGTTAAAAAACAACAACAACAAATCGAAGTGCGAGGGACTGTTTATACATATTATATAATCTAAAACAACTCATGTTACTTACATACGCTCGCTAACTTTGTACACCAAATATACATGTAGTTAGTCTGCGGCTGTTTGTGCGCTTGCATATATGTGTTGAAATTTAACTCACCACGTGCAATGCCGTTACACGAGTCCCAACAGATCCCGGCAAGTTCCGCTTGAGATGTGGCTTCTGTTTCTTCTATTGCTACATGCCATCTCTGAATTTAATTCCCTATAGATATCCTAGGGTGCTACCGAATCCATTATAATTTCCTCCACTTTGTTGCCGATTCAGATTTTTTTTTCATCTCACACACTTTCGTTCAGCCATTTTGTTTACTTTTAGTGCGTGACAATGCGCATGCGCCAAACTTCGACAACACAATCCATCGCAGCTTCATTTGCATATTATTTTGTCTGACGGACACCGTGATAAATCAAGGATTTCCTTCAATTTTGTATTCAAGACACATTTGTTCAATCTCAAACACATAAAGAAATTAAATTGAGATATTTTAATATGTTTTTTCATCTTTTCTTCCGCTTATCGCATTTCACAAAAAAAATATTTATTTGGTTGGGCGAAACCTACCTTTAAGTCAAAACTTTGACTTAAGTTTGTTTCAAGAAATAAGGGCCTACTCCCGATTTCTCGAAACAAATTAAATCAACGGACTTAAGTCAAAATTTTTCACATATGCTAACAGAAAACTTTTGATCATGAAGTGATCTTAAACGTATATAGTTTTTTTGCTTAGTCTATCATTTAATATTTTTATGATAAAATAATCAGTGAAATTAGCTGTGATTGATTAAGTCAAAGACGTAAGACAGTGTTATTATCTGAGGTCAGATAGACTTAATCGTACAGAATTAAGACAGCATTTATTGAACTGTATGTAAAGGATTAATCGGCACTGCTATAAAGACCTAAAGAGTGAATAGGCGGGAAGTTATGGGAGGTTATGTATCTCCAACAAATCTTAATAGTTTTTCTCTCACGTATCTTCGGGTGTAGTACTTGTTAAAATTTCGCAATACACTCATGTCGTCCGAGATTCTTTTTATGTATGGCTACCCATGTAATACAACCTCCGTGACATCAATCCGTCTACTAAACGATAAAATCGAAACTTAATTTTAGACACCAGGCTGGATATACGGAAAAGGTGGAAAAACCGCGTTAAATATCACGCAATTTCCACGTACATGTATATGGAATTGACTTGAAGTCTTTTATAATCATTACCGTAGAGTTTACAAATTAAGTTATGAAATAGTTGTAAGACACCAGATACCGATAATTTCCATCTGTTATGTGACAGCTCATTGTAACTTTTTAAGTTTATATTGTCAACAATTGTAATATTTTATCCGTGTTCAACCATTGATTATGCCGCCATTTTATTTTCAAATGTACCTTAGATAAAGTCGCGTGGTGATAGGTCACATGACTTAATAGACTGAACGTTGTATTATGAAAACGGTGTATTAAATGAATGTTTTTATGACATTATTTCTAGGTGACCCAATTATCAATTAACAATTCATCAGCAAAGTCTGAAACCTGTAATCGAAGCACAATATACAAAATAAATAAATATTATAATGTTGCTAGGTAGAAATGTCCAGAATATAATGTTTAGAGTGTTTATTTATAGATATGAATTACAAACCTATAATACAGACATTCATTTTTTTCAATAGTAAAATTATTTAATTAGTGTATTATGAAATTTTAATGACAAAATGTAAAAAATAAAATGTGCAATTTTATAACGTTGGTCTCATTGAAGATAATAGAGAAAATTTATTAGCTTAACTCTTCTCTGTTCATATAAAGATTAAATACAAGTATGTGTCATTGATATCCAGATGTGAGTCATCAGTTCAACATTTAAGATATAACTGAAATGTAAGTTTCGAACGTTTAGGAAAATGTGTTTGGGTACAGGTAACCTTTAAAATATAAGCTGTGTTGATGGTATAACCGGTTTGCAAATTTGACAGTGCGAAACGCTCCTTGACCTAATGTATCTATGATCTGTCTTGGCGATAGATAACATGAAAAAAAACATTTCCTGGATAAAGAAAGTTTCGATATAAGAAAACATGGATATAAAAACCTCTGAAGGCAACTCTCTCTGTAACATCCCTTTTGGCCACTACTATTTCCATAGAAACATATATTCAGTTTGTCTTATGAACAGATTTAATTGTACACTCAGAATAGAAACGTAAAGATACTCTCATGTAGTGAAAGCGTTGAATATCGCCCCTGCTGTATCAACTAACAAGGACGTTTAAGATGTCAGTTAAGCAAGGTAATTTATATTTCATTTTCCTCGATTTTATATTTTCTTCCAATGAAAACAGGCGTCTGTATTAGTCATTTAAGCCTTTCATAGCTCTACAAAATTTATCTGATATCTTACTAGCTATTTAACAATGGCCCGTAACAGTCGTCAAATTACCAACCATCTTTTAAAGGTACGATCTCTCCCTCAATGAACGGAATAAAATGTATGGAGCAGCAACGAACAGGCAGTAACGGACATTGAATATGTGAAGGTCATTAAATGACGAAATAGATTCATATTGGGGTCGGGGATAAACATCACACTCTCATTTTAATATTCCCCTTTTTGAATGTTAAAATGTCATCTGGTATACATTATGTGTTAAAAAACTGAATTGGGAGAGAATTTTGCATAGGTATGAAACCTTGTGCCAAATCCTAATGTATGATAAGCATATTAGGTAAATGAAATATGTTTTAAATCAAACCTTAAACAATTTAATAAATAAACCGAACAGCCACAAAATGATATGTGAAAAGCCATAATGAACACTTTTTATATCAAACAGGTCTCCAATGTGTAATGCATAGCATACGTATTAACTGATCAGTAAATGTTTCATTCTGTCAGTACCTCTCTATTGTTATATATTCAACTTGAACTAAGCTTTTGTGTTGACCAAGATAACATTTATGCAACCGGAATAGCAGTCGAAGATGTTACAAATGATGAGTTGATTTATAAAGAATATACTAAGCACTAAAACTGCCTTCTTGGGGGATATATAGTCCTATAATTCTTCCATTATTGAAGACAAACTGAATAACGCGCGTTAGAGCGTTGTAATTGATTTGTCTGCAACCCTGGATAATTCTATGTAAATGGTGACTTATTTCGTGTAAACGTTAACAACAGTCCAAATTGCAGTCTAGGTGATAGTTGCTAGAGCGCCTATAAGTTTGTTCTTTCAATGCAATAAGTTTGAATGACAATTATTTTATTTGATAATTAGGAAACTTGACTTTAAATTTTATTGTGTGGTAGTGAGGTATATGCTGATCATATTAACCAAAGTATTTTCAGGCATCAATACATAAAGTCAAGTAAAATATTTTGATTTTATGATAAAAGTAAGTCTTGTATATAATGTAAATCATTATTGCCTTGGTCCGTTGTTAATAAATATCTTGTGTTTATCATTGTATCTTAGGAGAGAGTTTTTATATACGTTGAAATAACTTTTGTCTTGTGTCCTTTTTATTTTTGTTTTGTATGCTGAGATAAAAAAATAGCATGGTACATTAAGAATATACATATGTTCACTACACCCGGATAGATTCGGCGTAGCATCATCTATTTGTGAAAACATAAAATGTTTTATATACAAAATACAAATGATTTTTTGTTGCAGATGGCGACTGGCGATTCATCGCGTCCTCCGAATTCGAATCAAGGTAAAAGCAATGTATTTCAATATACAAATATTGACTTTTTGTAGGTTAATACGAGGAATTGTTAAACCTGGGAATATCACCTTTCAAGGGTTTAACAATTTCTCGTGTTAACCTACAAAATGTCGATAATTGTTTTGTTATATGAAACGATTACAAATTACAATGATACAAAATTTGCCACATGTACTTCTGCTGTAATTCTTCACGATATCACTTTCGAACATATTAGCTACATTTAAAATGTGTTTAAAATATCTTTCCTAATTATACCTCACTGTTGTCTGCCATGTTGGATGTATGGCTGTTGCTCGATGAACGGCAATTGCTCTTATTTGATTGATCAAAAATGTGTGGAAGAGACAAAGGACATTCCCTGTGTCTTATTTATAGCCAGGTTACTCGGATTTGCAATGTCAACCTCATGAACAGGTGTTCATCGGTCTCAGGTTGACATTGTATTTTTGTCAAGACCTGACCGAGCGGTCTAGACCAATCAAAAAGGGCAAAACTCACAGTCATATAACAAAAACGCAATGTCGTATGAATACAAACCCAGGTAGTTGCAACACCTTCTACTTACGTTTGATAAGACGTTGCGTCATATAGTCATTTCAAATTTGTTGTATCCCATTTTATGTCCATCAAATTTTATTTTAATCGTCCCCCTATCAAATCTGTCTCACCCTTCCGAATAAAAACTGATAATGTTAAAGATGATCCATCGCCGACAGAGCATAAACGATTCTATTCACTTGAAGAATAATTGGTGTTTACTTGTGTACATGTATGTCTAATTAACACAAAAAATATATAAAATAACTTAATTTGCGTTTGGTGCATGCGCAATCAGTACTTCATTTCATATAGGGTATAGTGCCATGGCTTTTTTTTTTTAAATTATATTTTTTTTTTATTTTATATTATTTAAGTAAAATCGGAAGTCTGCTCCTGTGTTATGATAGAGAAAAATATTCAAGAAAATGAACAGAAAATCAGCAGTGTATGCCTATATATGGACAAGGTGACTGTACAGGTAGTAAATTAAATTTGGTCTACCTGTATTACATAATAGCACAGTGGGGTCGCACCTGACATGTATACATATACTGTACTGGTACGCGGATTGTTGATTAGAAAGTGGTGTGTAATAAAACAGTAACGGGTCGGTGCCCCGGTTGCACTTTAGTGATTTGTTTGTGTTGTTTGTTATTAAAAGGGTCCGTTGGAGTTGTAGGAGAGAAAGTGATTGTAGTCATTCCAACCAACCTTGACACTCTTACGCTCGTGTAACGTATTATTTAGTATTAGCATGTGATGCATTAAAGACGTTTTTGTGCTTTCACACAACACCTTTCACTATAAAATCTAAATATACGGATATTACACGAAAAACTCAGCGTAATAAACATTCCTTGTAGGCTTGACGTGTTCTCAAATATTATCAGAAGGATTTCCGACTGGAAAAATACGGCAACAATTCCGATAATCCAACTAAGATCCATCACCGAAGAAATTTTGATTGATAGAATTAATGCTGATTTGCCATCAGAGTTGATGGATATTGAATTAGTACGAACATAATGAATTATTGAAATAAATAATATCACATTTCCACAAAGAAATGAGGATAAAGGGAGTACAAAAGCATACATAAGTACATTGGTATTCGAAATGAAGCAATTGTTGCCGCCATACCAGGATTCCGCTGGTGCTAATAACAAATTCAAACATTTTGTGCACAAAATTATACTGATATCCAATACTATGCCAATCAATACATATATAACGGTTTTTGGAAATCTTTCTGATCTGGTTTGAGTCTGGAGAGTTCTGATGTCAGAGTTCAGACGAAAACAACAAAGAAACATAAAAATAAACGATCCAACCCAAGTAAAGTGATGAAGCACCCCGATCCATTCACACAAATCACTCGCTATGGTAACATGAGAAAATAACAAGAAACAAGTTTGGGCAAACAGCAAATACAACATCAATACAAACAAGAGTTCTAACTTCCCCTGCCGCATAAATGGTACACCACAAAGTTGTATTAGAGAGTAAGTCAGGGATAGAACTGATAAACCTGTACAGACCGTATTGACAGCATATCTGTAGGAGATTATATTCTCGCCATTTTCATTGATGTTTTGGTACTTGGTCAAAAATGTGTCGACGCAAAGAAAATAGCTTCCAAATTTGAACGAAACATCTTTCGGTTCAATAACAATGTTATCTAATTGGAAGTTCCGTTCGTATAGTGTTTGATTTAGGAAACTGTTATTTGAGGAGTTCTCATCTTGGTCTGCATAGCTCTCACGAAGGCTTACCTTCACTGCGGGACATGGTAAAGTAACATCAGATAAAGCCATACTGAATAAATATCGCGGACTCTTAATGGAATCTTTGGTCTTACAGAACGAATCGTTAATGTTATCTACATGTTTCATGAAAATATTATCTGATATATAGTATTTTCCAATCAATTTAGCGATTACTGACCTCATAGAATCTAAATTTGCGTTACTTTCGGGGTGTATGCGTGCTTTATACTGAACTTTGACCAATGCACAAGGCTGACCTAAAGTCACGTGTGTCCCAGATAGCTTGAATGTACTTCTTTTCAACAAGTCCATGTCTATTGTATCCAGAATCAATGTATTAGCTGTGTGTTTGGCCAAATTTACAAGCATGCTTGCAACTATTTTAGTAATATTGGCATCAGCTTCGAAATTAGTTTCAAATAACAAATCTAGCATTGCGTCTCTCGTTTTGTAATTGATAGAAACGCATCTTCCTCCCTTGGGTTCCGTGTTAGCAGGACAGAACAGGGTCTTACAGCCAATCTGTCAAAGAAATAGGAACTTTATAAGTTTAACACTGCATAAAATGCATTGCTCTTGTACGTGATAATATATATATACATAGGATCTTCAATGTGTGAGACTAAGAAGGTCTATAACAATCTACATTTCGAAGAATTTCATGTCAAAATGTGTTGCAAAAATCCAGCGGATGCCGCTATTTTGTCCTGCCGTTTTCGAAATACTGACGGCACGTCATTTTTCTGACGTCACTTTATTGTTTCTGTCATGACGTCACAATGGATTTTATGGTGACCAAAATACGGAATTTACATCAAGGAAATGATTTTTTATAGTTACACAAATACTTTAATTCCCAGCTAGAAATGTATGTATATAATTATGGCATCGCAACAAATGATATTAATAATGTCATCGAACAGATGATATATTTGTATTCAATCAATGACCAATCCCTGATACCTTTAAAGTCATAAAACAGATGCCTACCATGTACAAGGTAATTTTTGTGAACGAGGGGAAAAGGTGCAAATTTGCAAGAAAATATATTAGGGTTCAATTTCTCCACACTCCACAGTTTTGGTTAGTATAAAACTCGCACTTTCTGTTTCAGTGCAAGCTATTCTTGATAACGAAATCAAAATAAATCATTTTAAACACATTTAAATGGTGTTATTATTTTTTTTAGTTTTCGATTTGTTATTGTTGCACCGCCGTGACCGTGAATGAAGTTCAAGGTTAACAATAAGTTATAATAATTATTTGGGCGATTCACGTGCAAAAGTTTATATCTAACGGACACTTTTAATTGATTCCATTATGACATTGTTGTGTCTGATTCTAAGTATGATAAGTGTATATATGCATTGAGTTCTTGTCGCATTTACTGAAATAACCAGGTGAGCGATAATTCTCTCTGGGTCTCTTGTTAGCTTTTTAACCCCAAGTGAACGCGCGATCCTTTGAAAACATTGACAAGTGTCAGGTCCGCCGGTTTTGGAATTAGTGAATTAAAAGAGTAGGAAGTTGTTATGAAATTCATTTTCATTTTTGCTTTACATTTTATACCTTGACGTTGAGTCGTCTCGATCTTCTTTAACTTAGCAAGGCAAGTGTTAGTAATTGTCCATATTGGCCAGATATGTACGATATGGCAAGTGTCGTTTTCAACATAATTTGTGGAAATGATTGGAATAAGAAGAAAAACAAAAAAGTAACAATGTGCATTTTATCCGAAATTGAGATACCTAAATAGGAGGAGATACTAGAGATCTCAGATACATACATGTATATTTATCTCACAATCCGCAATGTATCCAGTAACTTTGTCCGTGTAACATATGTTTTGAACGTGTCATTTGTGTAATATAACTTTAACCGATTTTCATTGGTTGCAAATTCATTGTGACGTCATGACTTGTCAGTAAACAATACCGCGATGTCAGGATTTGAGGATATCGTGACCAAATTGCAGCCTTCGCAACATATTTTGGCATTGAATTTCTATCTATGAAATGTAGGTTGATTTAGGTATGTGAATAATATAAGACTGTTTCATATGTTGATATGAAGGATAGGGATATGCTACACCGAGGGTCACAATAAATTTTGTTAAAACCCACGGCTTGGCGGAGGAGGTTTAACAGTATTTTGTGATCCTTGGTAGGGAGGAATATCCATATCCTTCTTATATCCACGTAAAATGAAAAAGTATTTTCTCTTATATCTCGACGTTTTATTGCAATTTTACTACAAGAATTTTCCGCCATTATAAAATAAATTCGAGAAAACCGTGACTGCAAGAAAATTCTCCATACATAAAAAAATTGCGTGATATTTTCAACGCAAATTCCATTGTTTTATCTTTTAAAGTAATCCAGCATTTAATTTCTGAATTTATTTTTTATAGGATATTATATAATAATAATAAATAAACAAAATATTGACGGCTAATTTTAATATGCTGTTGTCGATTCTTAGCTAGCAGGTGATGAACATATTCCAGTAGAACAGAATGCTATTTGATCAATGTAATAATCAATTTTATACATTATATTATACAGTATCTGATTCATTCTATTATAATCAGAATAAATATTCCTTTCCGTACCTGATCCGATAGAGATATTTCTGTATTCACTGCATCGTCCTGATTCCATTGCGTTTGATATAAATTTGAAGAGGTCAATTGGTTCTTAATCGCCAAATTAACGACCATGTACGGATAAACGAAATCGGGTCATAATCGGTATCAGTTACGCATATGCTATAAAGTCGTTTCACGCATGATCCAATTTTATTCATCGATCCACAATCCTTGGCGTATAAAGTTTTGTATTTTCCAATCATAAAACCCAAACTGGACGGACTTATTTACACGATTTCCACAAGGCGGCTGTCTGTCTATCAACTATACATTGTGTTTGTTTTTTTAGTTGATACGTAAAATCGTGAAAACAATACCGCACCCTGATACCTTCTGGTGGCTGAAATCTATATATTACAATAGGGGGTGTTTTTAATCTCCACATTATGGTTTTTTTTTAAAGTAACATTTTCGGAATCATTTTTCATTTCTTCCATATCATGTTTGCATGTGACTTTTAACAGCCACGGTATCCAATTTTGTAAATCATGACATAACGCGCATTGTCGATTCTTAAAAGTTACTTGTGTAGCGAAGTTGAAAACAGGCAACATGTCCATCAATTCTAAGTTGATGTGCGATTCACATTTATACTTGACGTTATCATCTGCTTTCCATGACGATGGACAATCTGTTACCATAAAGGCCCCGCGACTTATGGAATTTTCTTCCTTAAATGACGTAAATCCACACGTTGTGTTCGCAAATAACGATATTTGTGATTCATCCAGTTCCACGTTTTCGTCACTTTTCTGATCTGCATCAAAGCAGCAGTCATCAAAATGTCGGCAGAGGCGGTCACAGCGGCAGATCGTATTGTTGGGAGTTGAACACGAATGGTAAATAGCATGGCAGGAATCTTGGAGAGGCGAAACATCGTCCTCACTTGAAGCTGCACGCATTGCTAATACATACAAGATCACAAGACTTAAAAACACCATCTTCTTGAGTTTTGTTTCTGTGCTATATGTGTAACATTCTCAATCCTCAATGTATTTTTGTTAGAAAACTTACACCAAATACAGAAGAGTCTTGATTTATTTATACTTTGAGTCCCTGACGAATTTGAACATGGCCAATCACAATGAATGAGTTTACGATCTCACAGCCTATCACGTTTAACCATGTTTAATATACTACACAACAACTTTCTGCCTATTGTATTTCATATCATGAACTCTGTTATATGGGTTTCCTATTACTAGTGAACACTGAAACCTGGGTGATCTTTGTGTGATTTAATTTACGACGTAAACAAACGAATATAAACTGACCGTAAGGTATGGTTTTTATGGAGGACTATTAACAAGCAAAATGGATTCCACATGAGAAATAAAATATTTTTTATTTTTGACCAATGATTATTATATACAGGTGCCTCTCGATATCGCTTTTTGATGTCTATTTAATTATTGATATCGTGACTGATAGGAAAGTGAAATAATATTTATCTTCGGCTAATGATGTTAATAAAATAAAACATGGACAATATGAAGATGTATGTAGATTTATTTTATCAAAACATGTACACAGATTTAAAAAGGCAGTATTTGGACAGGATTTTCCGTTGTTAATTAAAATATCAGTTTAGGTTTAAACTGAAGACAAGAAATTGAAATAAACTAAATCTACAATATCCTAAGTTATGGTTTTATCTTCAATGGATATCAGCTAAAGAGGCATCCTCAATACTCCAGAGTTTAATATCATTGTCATTACATACAAGAACACAAGACTTAAAAACACCATCTTCTTGGGTTTATGTTTCTGTGCTATATGTGTATACATTCTCAACTATACCTTAATGTATTTTATGTTAGAAAACGTATATCAAACACAGAAAGAGTCTTGATTTATTTATACTTTGAGTCCCTGACGAATTTGAACGTGGCCAAGCCAATCACAATGAATGAGTTTACGATCCTCACAGCCTAATCATGAACGTTTAACCATGTTAAGTTATACTACTACAACAACAACTTTCTGCCTCATTGTATTTCATATCATGAACTCTGTTATAGGGGTTTCTTATTACTAGTGAACACTGAAACCTGGGTGATCTTTGTGTGATTTAATTTACGACGTAAACAAATGAATATAAACTGACCGTAAGGTATGGTTTTTATGGAAGACTATTAACAATCAAAATGGATTTCACATGAGAAATAAAATATTTTTTTATTTTCGACCAATGATTATTATATACATGTGCCTCTCTCAAAATCGCTTTTTGATGTCTATTTAAATATTGATATCGTGACTGGTATAAGTGAAATAATATTTATCTTCGGCTAATGATGTTAATAAAAATAAATACATGGCCAATATGAAGATGTATGTAGATTTATTTTATCAAAACGTGTACACAGATTTAAAAGGCGACATTTGGGCAGGATTTTCCGGTGTTCATTGTAGGTTATCAAACTTAAGACAAGAAAATTGAAATAAACTAAATCTACAATATCCTAAATTATGGTTTTTGTCTTCAATGGATACCTAGCGAAAGAGGCATCATCCTAAATACTCCAGAGTTTACTATCATTGTCATTATATCTAACGGACTATGTGTGCGACGCCGACAGATGTGACAGGTAATTTGGTCAGTTTATTTCTGTGACATGCCTTCGGAACCATTTTATACTATCGGCCGTGTCCCACGGGGTGTATTATTACGAACAGTCATAGAGTAACCTCCTGACATATATGCGATAGGAGTGCTAGTTAAGAGTTTGTTTACAACCCACCCATCAAACCCTTCTCCTCGACACTTCCGCCACCCCACCCCCTCTGAGAGAGAATAATCTATAAAATAATACTTTATTAGGATTTTCTCATCAGGAGGTGTATGTCACATTGTAAAAATGAATATGCTAGTTGCAGAATAATTAGTGAATTAGATTCTAGAAAGCTCGTCACGTTACATATCCCCTGTCCGTAGTGTTTTCTATGATCAGATTCACTACCATATCATTGTTTTGTTAATGCGTTTTTTTTAAGCGCAGAAACATATTAAGGTTACTGTAACTAAATGGTCACACAAAAAACATCATAGGCAAATCTGTTTACTTAGCTATTTAATACATATTTCTGAATGTCTCAAGTTCTAAAATTTGGTATTCTAGACATTCGCGCGAGAAAAAAAATCACACTATTAATAATACAATACTATATCGTCATACAGATCTCAATGGTAAATAGATGAAAAAACTATAACTATTTTATTTCATCCTTACGGGAAGTTTAATCCTAATCATGTGTACTTCACTGCAAAATCCACGTTTCGTATGAACGAGTTCTGTTTTTACTGTATTACCAAAGGTAATACTGATAAACAAGATTTAAGTAACTACGAAGACTAACACAACAAACAACATGTAGTATAATTAGATTTACTGATTGATTCACCAAGCGAACGCGATTTTGTCATAATTAGATTGAACTTTTTGTATCTTTTGAGTATCTTTAACAGCAATATCTCTATCGTACTATTTTCTATGTGACAAAAGAATTCCTTCTTCAGGACACGTCTATCAGACAGAGTAAAACCTTTGGCATCATCTCACACATAGGCGAAGCCTATAACTAATTCTTTTTGGCCTTTTTTAGAATGCCAAAATTGAAATTATTTAATAAGCAGTACATCCCTAAAATGTTATAGATTAATCAAAGTCTACTACAAAGTCTACTAGCACAATACAACGCAGCAGATCAACAGAAAAATTAGAATGAAATGAAATGAATTATGCGCGATGGATTCACGTACTAAGTCCATCAAGTCCTGTTGATTATCATGAACATGTGATTACATCACACAACATCACTGACTCATGGCTTTTGTGCAGAGAAAAGCAAATTCTTAAGTGTCGCGACATATTTGACCAATCATAATATAAACTACATCAAGCCTGTTAGGCAAATGCCACCAGTGTCTCCAGGCGCGCAGACCTGATAATGTAGTGGTCCCTGGGAAAAACTAGCAGTTTTTTAATTGAAGAAGGCCTTTAGCTATAACTATCTAAACGAGCCCAGTATCTAATCTCCTAGGCTGGTCGCGGTGACCGACTTATATGATTCCAATTATTTCGAAAATGATTCAATCATAATGTGATATTACTTTCTTGCATATTCAACATCTCATCTTACATAAAAATTCACCCCTACATGAAATTATAAAGCAATTTCAAAATAATTAACAAAGCATCTTACGTCTATATATTCATTAAAAATTGTTTTCATCTTTGTCTAAGCACTATTGACTCTTCATGTTATCAACGCACACGTTATGTATGTTATAGTTAAACCCATCGCACACATCATGGGTCAAGCCCTTACACTCTACGGAGCGATCATTTTAGCAAAAGTACATAACTATGAGTATACACAGAAAACATCTCAAAGATTAGTTATTACTAATATAAGCTGCGAAATTATACAATCTCCTTACGGGGTCCTTAAATTAAAGTAATCTCGCAAATGGATTTAGTGGAATAACATGGTTTCTATGGTTGACTAGTGTCGCACAGAGGAGTGTGACATCGCATTTAGGACTAGGTGTGTGTATATTCTACACCGAGGCTGTGTGAATTCCACCAATCAGAAAGCAGGCTTCCCATGACTGCATACACACAAATGCAGTAATGGGAATGCCACATTTTGATTGGTCCGAAGGAATATTGTTTGACATTCTTCTTAATTAAAAATCCCTACATAAAATAAACAATTTCAAAGTAAAGAAAACATTTCAGTCTTATATTCATTAAAAAAGGAATTTTTGTCCTACGCTCTTGTCTCGTGTTGCACAATTATGATGTAAGTAAAACCATGCACACATGAGAGCAGCCTTATCAAACCGGATAGCATTAATACAACGCTAGTCGCGTTGTATTAAAAAAGAAAGAAAATATATAGGTTTAGCAAAATAACGTCAATCCTTAGAAAGTTACAACTGTATGATTAATACGTTTGGCATTTCTTACGATAATTGCTTAAATATCTATTTTAGGATATGATATCGAATTCAGAAATAAAACACAATTTTCATTTCGAAAATCCGGCGTTTAATACACACTCTATGCAGTGACAGAAGGACGCTAGCACTCTGTCATCTCTGATTGCAGAGGAACACCACTGGCGATATGACCAGGTTTAGATGCATTAGATAACATCTTAAAGAAAGAACGACAACAGAAGAGGCCAGCAACAGAACAGTTGATTCCCACCCACATACAGTTTATAAAAGCTGCAGAGAAAAAATATCCAACAGCTTCAAACTGTCGACACATGCTCAACCAAGCACCAACCTGTGAGATGAGAGCAGGCTTCAACAAATATGCATTATAGTGCACACCAGACACTGGTATGGTCTCAGCACCGCGGAAAGATATAATCTGGTGGAATTGGCAAAAAAGGGGCCGAAACGACCATTGAGGGATGGATTCCATCTGACGATGCTGTCCACAACGTTTTGTGGGTTTTTTTTCCATGTCGTAGCTGTCTAACGAAAGTAGGATGTCAACTGCAGATAAACATGTAAATTAATATCATACGTATTGATACTAAGTTTCTTCGATCCCAAAAAATTGGGACCATTAGTTCTGCATAGATATTTACCATTGCACATATTTTCGTTACCATCTTTTTTTTTCCAAAAGTACTTTGTTTGACAAAAGTTGGTTATAAACCAGATCACTTAGCAAAGTCATTGAGAAGGTCTAATATTTCTGATATCACCAAGATCGTGTGTTTATTGTGATGATTTCTTTCTCACCTAGTTTGAAATATAAACCTTCTTTTCTACTCATGTTATGAAAGGCGAGAAAGGATCATCTGACTGCGTCATTTCCTGTATTAAACTAATGAAAATCCCGCAATTGATTATTCAAGTCTGATTTTATGATTTCAAACTACATCTCCAAAATTAAAAAAAACAACCTCTAAATAAAGTCCCATGCTGTTACTTTTTCAAAGCTTTGCTTTTCGAAATCAATAGTAAAAGTTATATATCCAGTTCTCTGTTTACCTTTAGAATATTGAATATATATCATACTGCCTTATATTCTCATAACAAATCTACACATCAAGAATCCTCTTCGATTTTATTGAATAATTATTCAACATTTTCAGACGATTAGCAAATGGATTTATATTTTCTCGACAATCAATATGCCAAAAACCCGGTCTCCAGTTTTTTAAGATATTCCCGTCGTTTACGTGGTAAATAAATAGGTTTTGGATTTAGCTTTTATGTTAACCATGCTTGCCATATTGAATAAATTCTTAGAGGAATTGCTCCATACAAGCATGACTAACATAAAAGCCAAATTCTATCCCTATATTTACACTCACGCGACTTTTTATTTATATTTTTTGCATTAAAATGTTCTTTTGAAAGTAACGTAATTATTCAATATAAGTCGGTCATAAGTGTGAGGAGCTTACTCAGTTGAGCAGCCAATGATAACTCTTCACATCTGGAGTCTGATCTATATATAAGATCTACAAGTAATTTCCTGCTGTTATTCCGCATAAGTTCGACAAAGAGGTTTCCCTGGAAGTTGGTTTCCATGATAATTTCTATAGCAGGTACCAGATTCTTGACAAGTAATATGTCTCTCCCTAGGTTGTGCCCACGTTTCTGTTAAAAATCTGGTTTCGCTGGTGTTCTCCACATTAAACTCAGCTGCTGACATGTCCTGGAGTCTGTTTTTGGCTTTTACCTCTGTTATACCATTAATGATCGGGTTTGTGTCTATGATGCTTTGATTGAGTTCTGATTTATTTTTGAGTTGGTCTGCATTTGTGTAGATAAATTTAAGATGATCCTGTTGCTGTCTCTTCTGATTTAATTTTGGTTTCTTTTAACTTTGATTATTTTTCTTGCCCATGGTGGGCCTCTTACTTTGTATATAATTATGTTCCCCCGATGGTTTACTATTCTGTTTGGCTTTGGCTTCTGACCAAAGCCTTTTTTCTTCTTCCCTTTCTATTTTTGTGGGATCATTGACAATTCTGTATTTTTTAATTCCTCGTGATCACCGAGCGTTCGGATTTTACTGAACATTTCTTCACTTCTGGGGTGGAAAGTGATACCAACAAAGGTCTTGTTTTTATCTCGTCATTCTCCTTGGTAATTTCCGAGTCTAATATATTTGACGTTATCCTTATCCTCAATATCACATACAATGTATGTTTAGAATTCTGTTTGCAGTATTAGTATCGTGGGTTATTCTCTCCTGGCGGATATTGGTGTCCTTCTCCTCCACCCCATAGATCACGATGTTACATTCTCGTTTCTTCCTCTCATTCATTTCCGTCATTATTGACTACACATTTCTGGAGTCGTTTATTTACGCTGCTGCGGGTTATGACCCTTTCCCCTTTCCTCAACTGTGATTTTTCTCACCAATTCCTCGTCACATATTTTGGAGATTTTATTTTCTAGCGATGAAATTATGTCCTTATATCCCCCTGTGACGCTCTTGCACATTTCCTCGATCTTCTGAAGAAGATCCGTTCTGATGTTAATTTTCACATGTGTTTTGCAGCTACTGCAAAACCACGTCGAGTCTGAATCCTATAAAAAAGATGTATTCCTTGATGGATTTACCTTAACAGAAGTGTTGAGTGCAGCGCTCACATTCCAGTTTTGCTTCCTCATCTTTGAACACTACCTTACATAATGGGCATTGCCACTCGCCATCTGCGCTTTCGTCGTCAATGTTAGATAGCGATGCGAAATCATGGATATCCAATTGGCTATCTGCCCCGTGGCGTCCCTTCCCTGAAGTTAGATCATATACGGCTGCTAGGAAGTCTTTGTCTTGTGAAGCTTGTTGCTAGGGCCGCCGCCTCCATTTTGTTTTGCCTTCTGCGAGGCCATCCTCCAAAAATCGCTGTTTTCTGTGGAAATACCAGTATCCTTTATCTGCATGTTTAAAGTTGTTAGGATTCTAGCCTGTGCTATGGGAATGTTTACTTAAACATTCCTGTTGAATGTTTACTTAAACATTCCTGTGTATCGGTAATTCTCGATTTAACTAAAAACCTATCTTTTACTCGGAGCACAAAAGCTCGATTGTTTACATCGAAAATATGAAACAAACAATCTCATGTCACAACAAAAAATCTAGATCCTCAACACTTCCATTGACCAAACATTATAAATTTTACATTTTGATTTTCAGATGATTTCTCCAATCAGCCAATAAGGGCTAGTTTAACAGTTTGAACAATCGAAGAAGATCATTACCAAATAATAACCTGGCCCCAAACGTAACACAAGGAAAGGTATTTCGTGATGGCCTACACGTACTAGTAATCGGATATCATTTAGCTTTTAATTACCGGTAATAATTTATAAAGCAAACGTTATAATTATCAATCGGATACTTTTTGATGAGAAAATACCAGAAGGGATCGATCGATACATATAATTGTTATGTACCTGTATTAATAATATATTAGATAATAACCATTCTTGAGTCTGTATGTTAATTAAAATTAAAATTTCATTTTGATTTTAACATTATATTACTGAGGCAGGTGCATAACGATATACGAAATCGTTTGTCTATTTTTAAACAATGTATTTCTCGCAAAACACTTTAAGGCCAAGATACTTGTAATTCAATTGATACAGTATGCATGTACTTTTAATGTCCCATATGTTAGAACAACGGCATTTAGCAAAACTAACAATCTATTTTGATATTACTAAATAAAATGTTTCTCCGCTTATGTAATGAATAAATTTTTATACGTTATTAGTGTGATATGGACCAATAAAAGAAACAACATAACGTTAGAAAACAATTCAAATATGAAGTTTAAAAATGGGTTCCTGCATAAGTTGCGCTCTAGTTCACTTATCGGAAATAGAATACGAAACATTGTATTTTTCCCCAATGCCTAAAGTTATAAACTTTGTGTTAATACAAAATTACTAAGTAATTCGAAGTATAAGTAATTAAAATATATGTCATTGTCTTTTTATTATAACCCACAAATAAATACAAGACCCCGTGTAGCATGAAGTCGATTTCGGATCGACCCGAAAAATAACAACACTTTGTCGGGACCATGTCAGGATCATTTCATGCAAGTTTCAGCCAAATCGCACCAGTAGAACTTGGGAAGAAGTTCAAAATGTGAAAAGTTAACGCACGGCGGACGGCGCACGACGGACGACGACGGACGAATCATGACGACTATATCTGACCTAAAAACTAATAATGTGGTGGAGTTTAAATTAGAAACAATACTCTTTGGTGAGACTGAAAATTTGTCAATACCTCTCAATTTCATTATTCTTTATATGAAGTTTTTTTTATAATTTGTTTTTTATTTCATTTTCATGTGCAATAAACTACATAATAACTAAATACTTTCATTCTTATTCACATTCAATATCACTATCACACTCATTCTCAAACATCTTACTTATATCATCATCATCATCATCATCATCATCAATCATCACAACCATAATATATATCATCATCATCATATCAACATCATCTTTATCATCAATATCATCATCATCACCATCATCTTTATCATCATCAACATCATTAATATCATCATCATCTTCATCTTCATCATCAACATTCATCATCACATCATCTTTATATCTGATCATACTGTCATTTATCACACTTCATACTCTCATCTTATATCAATCATTCAAGAACAATTACACTATTCCGTTCACACATAAAAAGAGCATACATAATCATATTTTCTTTTCTATCATACTATCTTTCACTCATGAAGGCGGTTATTAGTAAGGTGATAATAGTAAATTAGATATAAGTTAAGCCGTATAGTATATATATATTGATAGAGGTATATTGCACTTATAAGTAGAGCAGAAAGAAAAGAAAGGAAAGCATAACAAGGAGGTAAGATACAGATTTAGAAAGGGGGAAGGTAGGCTAGCAGAATTGTGGTATTCGGCCTTATCAAAAACAATCTTAAATACTTACCTAATATATTTATCCTTAAAAAATCATAATAAGTCAGCAGAATATATAATTAAGAAACGCTGAAACAGGCTTTAAGAGAAATCACTAAGTTTTTACCACTTACTCCACTCTGTATCAATTTTTTCCTTTTTTCCCTTTCCAATAGCAATATATTTTTGAACATATAATGGTCTGTCTTTTATTGTATTAATTAAAGAATTTAAATCTATTGAATTATGAAAGCATCTCATCCTATAAATATATTGCTTAATAAAAATAATAATTTCATTATCAACCATATCTATAGGTGGATGATTATCAGAGATCAACCCGAACAGAAATGACTTTTTATTTACAGCAAAGGGAATTAATAAAGCCTGTAAGAATGTTTCAAAACTTTGTAATAATGACTGTACCTCAATACATTCCCATAAAATATGTGTAATAGTTTCTCTTTCAGAGTTACATAGTATACAAAAAGGGGAGGTAACCAGACCGATCTTGAATAAAAAAGAAGTTGTTGAAATATGATGAACCACTCGGAACTGAAACCACTGAAGTTTTGTATTTGTTGTGACCTGGAAAGGGATTTTATATATCATCAAATATCAAGTTCCATTTTCGTTTACTAAATGGTGTTGTGTAATTTTTTATAGGCTTTTTGTAAAATATCCTTGAGCCTTTCATTTTAGGATACTCGAAAAATGATTTTAATTTTGATGGTATAAAGGGACAGACAATTCTATTATTACTCATATCAAAACCTGAATAACCTTTTTAATGGCTGATGAAAGCCGTGATATTGCAAAAAGTTTGTCACAATCTGGTATTTCTTTGAGAATTCATTTAAAGAAAAAAACGATCCTGTAGATATATCTTTCATTACATCAAATATATTAACAACGCCTTTTTATACCAATTTTTATATATAAAAAATAGTATTCCCGCCGATACATATCTTTTTATTATACCAAAGCGGTATTTCCCAAACTGACTCATTGTTCTCCATCCTTTCCTATTGTTGGTTAAGTACTATGCCATGATCTTAAGACATCCCTCCAAAACTAGTTTTTACATTTGTTTATACATACATAAATATATTCGCTACCACAGCTGGCCAATAAATCAATATCAATATAAGTATTTAAATAGATTGCCATTTTTCATTGGTTTGGAATAGTCTCCTTATCCAATTCAATTTTAGCGAGCAAATAAAAGTGTCAATCATCATTATGTGTTTATCATTTTCAAGCCTCCATTCATGTAATCTTGAAACCGCAGGAGAACGGTAGACCACTTAGTTAGACTAGAAACATTTATACGAGAAGCATTTGCCACGAAAGAACATCTTGTGGCCGTATTCTTTGACCTTGAAAAGGCATACGACACAACTTGGCAATATGGAATAATGAACGATATCGGTATACGTGGTAATTTGCCAAAGTTTATTTCAAATTTTATATCTGACAGGCATTTCAAAGTTCGGACGGGTTCAACTTATTTAGAAACAGAAACACAGGAGATGGGTGTCCCTCAAGGTGGTATCCTGTCTGTCACACTTTTTGGATTAAAAATTAACAGCATAACTAAATGTCTTGACCAATCTTCGGAAGGGTCTCTATTTGTGGATGATTTCTTGATCTGTTATAGATCAAAACACATGCACACACTATAGAACGACAACTACAACAATGTTTAGGCAAATTAGAAAATTGGGCTGACGAAAATGGCTTTAGATTTTCAAGATCAGAAACTTTCTGTATGCACTTCTGTCAAAAACGAAAACCACACAATGATCCTGACCTCACACTCAATGGAATTAAAATTCCAGTAGTTGAACAAACTAAATTTCTTGGACTAATATTTGATTCGAAACTGTCCTTTTTCCACATATCAAACATCTGAAGGATAAGTGCTCGAAGGCGCTGAACATTCTACGTTTTCTTTCCCATTCTGATTGGGATGCAGACCGTGAAATGCTTCTACGTATCTATCGAGCACTTATTAGATCAAAACTTGACTACGGCTCGATTGTCTATGGATCGGCTCGCAGCTCCTATCTACAGATGCTTGACCCTATACAGAATCAGAGACTGCGTCTCGCACTTAGAGCTTTTCGAACAACACCTGTGAAGAGTCTCCATGTGGACGATAATGAGCCATCTCTAGACGATCGACGAAAGAAATTATCCTTACAGTATGCTGCTCAACTGAAATCCAACTCCAAAAATCCCGCATTTAACCTTGTATTCAATCGACAACATCAAGAAATATTTACACAAAACCAAAAGCTCACATTTGTCATCAGAATTTCAAAATTTTTGCTGGAAATAAATATAAATTTCGACACCATTGACGAGTACACCGTATCGGATGTACCACCATGGCTCATTCAAATACCTTATATCAATTTCTAAATGGGAGGGCAAAATCCAGTGCATTTCCCGAAAAACACAAATCCTCCTTTCGGGAGTGCATTATGGCTTTCGGCTCAAAAGATGGTGATGATGTTGCGGCGGCATGCTGTACATCTAATCACTGCTCCTCTATCCGACTCCCGGATGTTGCCTCCATCCTCCATTGTGCTATCGGTCTAGCGCTTGACCATATCATAGAACACCGCATTGAAAAGTCAATCATCTGTTCTGACTCTCTTTCGGTTCTTCAGGCTTTGAAATCAAGAAACCCTAGAAACACATTAATCCATAAATATTTTGATCCGAACATTTCGATTGTCTTCTAAAACTCAAATTACTTATCTCTGGATTCCCAGCCATGTGGGTATAAGGGGGAATGAAAAGGCCGATAAAGCAGCTAAGACTGCTCTTCGCCTAGCACAAACAGATTTGAAACTACCTTACACCGACATTAAACCTTACATTCAGTCAGCCATTAAACACTATTGTTAACAAAGGTGGTCTACCGAAACAAACAATAAACTATTTAAAATACAACCTACACTTAATCCTAATCTGTCCAGTCGGAGAGACCGCAGAGAGGAAGTTGTTCTCTCTCGGCTCCGAATTGGACACACATATTTTACACATTCCTATCTATTTAGAGGAGAGGATCCTCTACATGCCATGTATGTGATTCTCCCTCCTCATACTATGGAGCATGTTTTATTGCGTTGTATTGATTTTAAACACATACGAGATAAGTACTATGATGTCTCCGACATGTACACTTTGTTCCATGCCGTGAGACGTAATCGTATTTTCAGTTATCTCATCTTATATTCATATCAACGCAACACTCATCGTTTAGTCAACATTGTGTTCATTCTGTCATCGGAGTGTCAGATATGTTGGTCGTATCATGTCTGAACATGGGCTAGAGGTGGACCCGGAAAAGGTGGGGAAAATGACACCATGGCAACGTCTCGATCTAGCTTTCTTGGTAGATTTATCGGTTATTCTAGCCGTTTGAAAGAGAATTTCTTTAGGACAGCCCATGTTTAATGACACCGTCAACCATGAAAAAAAAAGATGAAGAGCGCTAAGACAAAGAATGACACTCTTAAGTCTTGGAAATGAGAACAGAAAGAAGACAAGACATTTTCGGGGCTTTAAGAATCAAGAAACCCTAGAAACACATTAATCCAAAATCTTTTGATCCGAACATTTCGATTGTCTTCTAAAACCCAAATTATTTATCTCTGGATTCCCAGCCATGTGGGTATAAAGGGGAATGAAAAGGCCGATAAAGCAGCTAAGTACTATGATGTCTCCGACATGTACACTTTGTTTCACGCCGTGAGACATAATCGTATTTTCAGGTATCTCAAAGAGATTGGCATTTTTAACAAAATTTGAACGTTTTCTCATCTCATCTTATATTCATATCATCGTTTCGTCAACATTGGGCATGAATTTTCTCATGTGTTTTAGCCAAAACTATTTCATCCTGTGTAACTCTTTTTATTAAATCAACATTTAAAATTTTGTTTTAGTTTTACTTGCCTTTTTCTTAAAGGTGATAAAAACAGAACGGACATGGAAAATGAGATAATACGCTAGGTACATTTGTAATGCCTATCTAAACATATACCAGTTTGATATTTACTTATATTTTGTCTCTAAATAGTAAAATTAATGAAAGCAATCTTCACATCTTTTCGACGACAGATTTTTTTCTATGACTTACCTCCCTTGAGTTCCGATGAGTTGTGACGTCATCTGAGACAATCAACTACCGGAAGCCGGTGTGCCGATCGCGGAACTGTCAACATGCATGTGTATTTTAGCCACATGTCTTAGTACTTACGGAAATACACACGGAGAAAAATATGTTATATTTCGACTTATTGGGTAGCGTGATTTATCCCCTACATAATGACACATTATTGACGTCATAACCTATGAAATGACGTCACTACATGTAAATAATGATGTCATTAATGTCGCGGGTACATATGTCATGTGGCTTATGGTGTGCCAGGGGTTAAACCACAAATGAATAAGTAGTTCTTTCCTATTCAGTCCACCCTAGAGTAATACGACTGTGCATGTATGTAATTTATAATTTACACATAAAATTAACAGAGGAGTTTTGATATACATAGGATCTACTGGTAATTTTATGTGCGAAATAAGATCGTAGCGAAAATGGACAATTATTGGGGCCCACCTCTTTAGACCTACGTTTTAATAGAAAAATCATTTGTTACAAACATACGGAGACATGAAAATACATGCAGATTAAAAGGAAAAAAATCAATAATTTATAAGTTGTGTCTTTTTGCCCCCCATTTTCGTCGACTGAAATGTTCTCAAAATGCGCATTAGAAATAAGAGGTCCTTCTGCACATTTTTCATACTTCATTTTAGGGATTTTCATATTTATTTTGGGTTACACAACAATGTGCCGGTGGTGTGAAACCGGTATGTTCAGATCTAGTCCGCTAAACCTGCTCATATTATTAGACTTTTTTAATTAATTTTTTTGCCTAATATATAGGGGGGGAAAAGCCTAATAATATAGGCAGGTTTAGCGGACTAGTTCAGATCGAGCAGGGTTGCATAATGATATGACGACATTCACAGTTATCATTATTTAATTGCAGGAATTTAAATTCGAAAAATTACCATGTTAAGAACGCTCTAAAGTCATCAAAATACATCGTAAAACTCATCTCAGCAATCGTAAATACATTTAGTAATATTTTTCCTTCTCGGGGGAGACCTTAGGACCCCCAAAAAACAAAATCTCTCGCCTTAAGCCCTCGCAAAATCATCAAAATACATCGTGAAAATCATATCTCAGTCATTCTAAATTGTAATATCTTTATCAGGGTCTCCCCCGAACCCCCAAAACACCACAATGCTCGCAAATTTGGCCAATTTTAGTACTCATTAATTTCCTGTTATATTCTACATAGTACACTTGCGTATATATATGTAGAATGCGAATTTTACCGATTTTGTTTTATTTAGACCCCTAGATCGTCTCATAATGGTCAATAGGCTATCGAGTGTGCTGTGGTCTGTGCGTATACTTTTAAAATTTACTAAGATCGACAGGTTTCTGAATGAAGCGGTCTTGTAAATGATTTGTGTTTTATAAGAAATATATCTTGTTTCATGGTCCTGTGTTAGTTGAACTATTACATGTGTATCTTGTCCACGAGTACATGTCATCCATATTAGGTCATTGTATCTAGTTTCTGTGTTTTGTGTCCCGTCTTTTTTATCGGCCGTGCGTGTATTGTTACTACTGTACATGTTATTCTATTTCGTACACATCCGTAAAACTCATTATAGAACTTTAAGAAAATAAATAAGTCTAGCCCTTTCTGTGCGGTGTTCTGAAGGATTAAGCTTCAAATAGGAAATATAGAGGTGTGCAGTACGTACATAAGGCGAGAAAGGGGCACGTTTATCGCGGTATGATAGGGTTTTGGATAGGGTATGAAGGATGGCGGTTTTTTTTTTTTTAAATATGCATTATATGTACATGTATGTGCATGTAGCATGTAGTCTCATTGTAATTTGGGACCATTTTCTTGTAAAGTTATATTTCTTCTTGTTGGTTTAACTTTAAAGTCTATGTTTTGAGTTTTAAGTTACAGACAAAAGTCAAGCGCAACCCCCTTGAACCTGAGTCAGTGGAACACACGTACACGGTGTCAAATGGCTTTTAAAGATGCTCCACCGCCGACAGAACATAAATGATATTCACCATTTGAACAATAATTGGTGTTTAATCGTGTATATATATGTCTTATTAACACAAACAATAATATAGAATAATTTATTTCGCCTTTGGTGCATGCGCAATCAGTACTTCATTCCATATAGGATATAGTAACACGGATTTTTTTCGGGATGCAATTAATTATATTTCATGTTTTTAACTTGAAGTAAAATTAGAAGCTAACAAACTGTTCAATGGTGGTAATGGTGTAAAGCTCTGAGCCTTACCCTTACCCTCTCTGAGCCTTACCCCCTGAGCCTTAGCCTTATCCCTCTGAGCCTTATCCCTCTGAGCCTTCCTCTCTGAGCCTTACCTCTCTGAGCCTTACCTCCTTCAGTCTTACCTCCCTGAGCCTTACTCCTCTGAGCCTTACCCCTCTGACCCTTACCCCTCTGAGCCTTACCTCTCTTAGCTTTACCTCACTGAGCCTTACTCCTCTCAGCCTTACACGTCTCCTCTCAGCCTTACCTGTCTCCTCTCAGCCTTACCCGTCTCCTCTCAGCCTTACCCTTCTCCTCTTAGCCTTACCCATCTCCTCTCAGCCTTACCCCTCTGAGCCTTACCTCTCTCAGCCTTACCTCCCTGAGTCTTACCTCCCTGAGCCTTACCCCTCTGAGCCTTACTCCTCTGAGCCTTACCCCTCTGATGAGCCTTAACTCCCTGAGCCTTATCCCTATGAGCCTTACCTCCCCGAGCCTTACCCCTCTGAGCCTTATCTCTGTGCCTTACCTCATTGAGCCTTACCCTTCTGAGCCTTACCCCTCAGAGCCTTACCCCTCTGAGCCTTACCTCATTGAGCCTTACCCTTCTGAGCCTTACCCCTCTTAGCCTTACCCATCTGAGCCTTACCTCCCTGAGCCTTACCCTTCTGAGCCTTACCCTTCTGAGCCTTACCCATCTGAGCCTTATGCTTCTGAGCCTTATCCCTCTGAGCCTTACCTCTCTGAGCCTTACCTCCCTGAGCCTTACCCCTCTGAGCCTTACCCATCTGAGCCTTACCTCCCTGAGCCTTACCCTTCTGAGCCTTACCCCTCTGAGCCTTATGCCTCTGAGCCTTATCCCTCTCAGCCTTCCTTCTCTGAGCCTTATCTCTCTGAGCCTTACCTCCTTCAGCCTTACCTCCCTGAGCCTCACCCCTCTGAGCCTTACCTCTCTGAGCTGCCTGTGCGTTGGCCTGACTGTTGAGGATGGTCAGTGTGTAGTGGGGAGGTAGTGAGGCCTTACACAAGGCTGTGATAAAGGCGTCTCTAGGGATATTCATGTGTAGTACCCCACACAGATTAACAAAACTCTGTAATGACTTCAGGATCGCCTGTGTGGCACTCTCATCCGTACTAAAACACAAAGATAAAATATGGCCTCTTTATACTTTTTTCAATTATTTGCATCAATATGACAGTGCTTGTAAAATTTTTACACTAATAATTATTATGCTGCTATACACATGTACAACATCTCTGTCTCTGCCAGCTCTCTTTTCATGCCTCGTTTACTTTGCATGATTATCCCATGAACAATCCAACAAAAACGGTGTTGGATACTGTAAACGTGGAAATCACTCCGAGGAGGAAATTAATTCGCTGATTACATGATGGCCATTTCAGTGCAAAAATTTCCTCCACACATAAAATTGGTGAATAATAAATACACTTAATTCCACAAAACCCAAAATTATAAATAGTGAAAATAATACTGACGCGAAATGTTTACTCTTGCAAATCACAAAACTAAGCACTCACGAAATTTCCATGTTTATAGGATACTGCAGATAGACAATACGGACAAGTTATCGGACCGCTAGTCAGTGTTGACCTACCTAGCATCCAGAAGGAGAGACATGGCTGCTAACATCCCACACCAGGAGGAGTTGATCAGCTCCTCATGTAGGCCTCGTTCTTCATCTGAAGGTAAATCAGGTCAAATCAATCACATACTGCTATTGTCACCAGAAATAATATCATTCACAGCAGTAGAAGTCCTTATTCATAATTTTTCTTGCTATGTCTAAAGATGTACAACTCTTACTTGAATTATTGTGCTTAAAATAGGATCTTATTGTACTTGGTAAAGGACCAAAGTATAATTTAAATTAGTGACCTTGCTAGGTTATACTTTCAGTGACTTTCAGTTTGGTATCGGGTACAGTCAAACTTGTCTATAAAGACCACCTAAGGGACAGAGGGAAAATTATCTTTAGAACCAAGTGGTCTTTAAACAAAAGATCCAAGAAGGATCTTGGCGCCCACCAAAGATAATCTATGTCTGACAACGGAAAGAGGGATCTTTTCTCTAGTTTTCAAACTTTTACTACATACTACATATGATATTTGAGAAAGATCCTTTGAGGACTTTCTGAGATGTATAGCAGAAACAAACTTCAATCATCAAAATCCAAGATTGCTACCTTTCAGCCACCTTGCTGACCGATCAATCCCAAAATGCAATTTGCACAACTAAGTTCATAGGGAACCTGTACATGAAATTTGAGACAGAGACAAATACAATATACAGATATAAGTTTTGTACCTGACAGAACACTGGTTGTTAACTGACCTTGACCTACACAGTATATTACTTATACCCTAACCCTAAGTTGTGTACCTGACAGACCTGGTTGTTGACTGACCTTGACCTACACAGTATATTACTTATACCCTAACCCTAAGTTGTGTACCTGACAGACCTGGTTGTTGACTGACCTTGACCTACACAGTATATTAACTATACCCTAACCCTAAGTTGTGTACCTGACAGACCTGGTTGTTGACTGACCTTGACCTACACAGTATATTACTTATACTCTAACCCTAAGTTGTGTACCTGACAGACCTGGTTGTTGACTGACCTTGACCTACACAGTATATTAACTATACCCTAACCCTAAGTTGTGTACCTGACAGAACTGGTTGTTGACTGACCTTGACCGACACAGTATATAACCTATACCCTAACCCTAAGTTGTGTACCTGACAGACCTGGTTGTTGACTGACCTTGACCTACACAGTATATTAACTATACCCTAACCCTAAGTTGTGTACCTGACAGAACTGGTTGTTGACTGACCTTGACCGACACAGTATATAACCTATACCCTAACCCTAAGTTTTGTACCTGACAGACCTGGTTGTTGACTGACCTTGATCAGACCTACACAGTATATTGCCTATACCCTAACCAAATATTACGTACCAGACAGACCTGGTTGTTGACTGACCTTGACCTACACAGTATATTACCTATACCCTAACCAAATATTATGTACCGGACAGAACTGGTTGTTGACTGACCTTGACCTACACAGTATATCACATATACCCTAAGCCAACATTATGTACCTGACAGAACTGGTTGTTGACTAGCTTTGCTCTCCTCCCCTTTCTGGTCCTCCTTAGTCTCTCCATGTAACAGGTGCTGAACACTGCTGACTACCTCCACCAGGCAATGAAAGGCCAGTGACAGACCATAACCATCCAAGATACTCGGGGGCTCCACTTTATCCAGCATCTCCAGGCTGTAAATAAAACAACAATAATCAGGTAATGATAATCCGAGTTTCTTCACCTTATCCAACATCTCCAGGCTGTAAATAAAACAACAATATTCAGGTAATGATAGTCCGAGTTTCTTCACCTTATCCAGCATCTCCAGACTGTAAATAAAACAACAATATTCAGGTAATGATAGTCCGAGTTTCTTCACCTTATCCAGCATCTCCAGACTGTAAATAAAACAACAATATTCAGGTAATGATAGTCCGAGTTTCTTCACCTTATCCAACATCTCCAGGCTGTAAATAAAACAACAATATTCAGGTAATGATAGTCCGAGTTTCTTCATCTTATCCAACATCTCCAGGCTGTAAATAAAACAACAATATTCAGGTAATGATAGTCCGAGTTTCTTCACCTTATCCAGCATCTCCAGGCTGTAAATAAAACAACAATATTCAGGTAATGATAGTCCGAGTTTCTTCACCTTATCCAGCATCTCCAGGCTGTAAATAAAACAACAATATTCAGGTAATGATAGTCCGAGTTTCTTCACTTTATCCAGCATCTCCAGGCTGTAAATAAAACAACAATATTCAGGTAATGATAGTCCGAGTTTCTTCACCTTATCCAGCATCTCCAGGCTGTAAATAAAACAACAATATTCAGGTAATGATAGTCCGAGTTTCTTCACCTTATCCAGCATCTCCAGGCTGTAAATAAAACAACAATATTCAGGTAATGATAGTCCGAGTTTCTTCACCTTATCCAGCATCTCCAGGCTGTAAATAAAACAACAATATTCAGGTAATGATAGTCCGAGTTTCTTCACCTTATCCAGCATCTCCAGGCTAGGTAGGTCAGTTTCATTTTGCCACTCAACTTGACTTAAACATTTTCCTAGAAAGTTTTTGGACACTTTCTGCAGCTTCATTACAAATGGATGAAATTATTTTTACGGTATAGTTGCTAATCTTCACAAGGGTTTGAATTTTAATAAATTAACAGATCAATTCAAATTCATGAAATTTATATCAAAATAATGGATTCACACATTTTAGCCTGTTGTAAGAATGAGGCTTTAAAAAGGCTACAAAGATAATTCACAGTGAAAATAAACCCTCTTATTCAATACAGTAAACCACAAAATTTTACAACCATAAAATTGAACAACTATACTGTATTTGAAACATAATTATTGTAAAACTCTATGAACATGCTTTGTTGATTTTCCTTTGACAGAACCAAGTGATGTCTGTAATCTCTATACTTACTACAAGGATCTGGCCTGTCCACTAACGATCACTAGTGGTATCCAGGTCCCTCGGTACATAAAGGCTGGCTGAGGGGTCACACCCCCTCCCACAGGTAGGCCTCCTACCATGGCTGGGGGAGTCCCTTGGGTGTCAGGCGGTTTTACTCCTATAGAAAAGTTTGATCATAAAGGTCACAAACAAAAGGAAAGCACAGAAAATTTAAGACAAATAAAAATAGCACATTCAACGAAAGAAGGGATTTGTAATAACTCATCTAAAATACATATATTAATTGTTCACCTGTATCTACTCAAGAATTATGAAATGTGATCATGTTAATCTATCAATCTCTATCCTGAGGTGTCTTTCTTTACACCAAGTCTTTCCTGGGTAAATAGTTCCCAGAATATCAAGTTCTTCAAAAATATTGCCCAAAATGATACATTTCTATATATATCATTTCACATTTAATCACATGTGGAAGATTTTCAGTTACATGTAAGTAAATAGTCATGATTTATGAATTGCATTCAACCCCTGCGGTTTCATAAACAATTGACGTAAAAATAATAAATGTGTATCTATATAATGACCTAAAATTACAACATGTCCAGTCTGTTAGCTGTTGACAGAGGTGCATGGGACCACAAAGAATTCTGGGATTGATTGACTTTCTTTGGTACCACAAAGAATTCTGGGATTGATTGACTCTCTTTGGGACCACAAAGAATTCTGGGAAAGATTGACATTCTATAATCACCTGCTTGTGTTGTTTGACTGACGGTTGGACTCATAAACTGTGACTGAATAAACGCTCCCAGCCCATTAACCATGTCCCGGAATATCTTTGTCGAGTGTTGCTTCATATCATAACTTTGGCAAAAGGATCTGGAACCAAGCAAGCATTTAACACATATCATATCAAACAATGAATAATGGACTTTCAAAAGACAACAAAGAGATAATGGATAACAATCGATAATGGAACACCAAAATAAAAAGCCAAACATGCTATATTCTGATAATTATGTGATATCTTATACATTTATGAGCAGGGAAAAAACTTCATGACTTCATTTTCTCTTCATTATTCAAAATCTAAAGTTGTTTGAACATTTCTTTGTATTTGACTGTGGAAAAAAATCTTTCCTCACTATAAGACAGGATGAAGACTAAGTTTGTGACTTAATTGACTAAGACTGTACACTAACTTTGTGACTTACTTGACGAAGTAAGACTGTACACTAACTTTGTGACTTACTTGACGAAGTATGACTGTACACTAACTTTGTGACTTACTTGATGAAGTATGACTGTACACTAAGTTTGTGACTTACTTGACGAAGTATGACTGTACACTAACTTTGTGACTTACTTGACTAAGTATGACTGTACACTAACTTTGTGACTTACTTGATGAAGTATGACTGTACACTAAGTTTGTGACTTACTTGACTAAGTATGACTGTACACTAAGTTTGTGACTTACTTGACTAAGTTTGATTGTACACTAAGTTTGTGACTTATACAAGTTTTGTGACTTACTTCACTAAGTCTGTACACTAAGTTTGTGACTTACTTGACTAAGTCTGATTGTACATTAAGTTTGTGAATTTCTTCACTAAGACTGACTGTACACTAAGTTTGTGACTTACTTCACTAAGTATGACTGTACACTAAGTTTGTGACTAACTTGACTAAGTATGACTGTACACTAAGTTTGTGACTTACTTCACTAAGTATGACTGTACACTAAGTTTGTGACTAACTTGAAGAAGTATGACTGTACACTAAGTTTGTGACTAACTTCACTAAGTCTAATTATACACTAAGTTTGTGACTTACTTCACTAAGTCTTGTTATACACTAAGTTTGTGACTTACTTCACTAAGTCTAATTATACAATAAGTTTGTGACTTACTTCACTAAGTCTAATTATACAATAAGTTTGTGACTTACTTCACTAAGTCTGTACACTAAGTTTGTGACTCACTTGACTAAGTCTGTACACTAAGTTTGTGACTTACTTCTCTAAGTCTGTACACTAAGTTTGTGACTTACTTCTCTAAGTCTAGCTATACACTAAGTTTGTGACTTATTTCACTAAGTCTAGCTATACACTAAGTTTGTGACTTACTTCACTAAGTCTAGCTATACACTAAGTTTGTGACTTACTTTACTAAGTCTAGTTATACACTAAGTTTTTGACTTACTTCATTAAGTCTAGTTATACACTAAGTTTGTGACTTACTTCACTAAGTCTAATTATACAATAAGTTTGTGACTTACTTCACTAAGTCTAATTATACAATAAGTTTGTGACTTACTTCACTAAGTCTAATTATACAATAAGTTTGTGACTTACTTCACTAAGTCTGTACACTAAGTTTGTGACTCACTTGACTAAGTCTGTACACTAAGTTTGTGACTTACTTCACTAAGTCTAATTATACACTAAGTTTGTGACTTACTTCACTAAGTCTGTACACTAAGTTTGTGACTCACTTGACTAAGTCTGGTTGTACACTAAGTTTATGAAGAACTTCCAGTGACAGACATCTTTGCCACATAGGCTTTTCAGGCTCCAGAAACTTGACAAGAAGGGACAGGAAGATCTCACACTCTGTCATCTGGATTACAAAGAAATGAAGATTATAGAAGTATCATATTCACAGTCATTAGCACCCTGCCCAAATCAAGATTATAGATGTATCATATTCACAGTAATTAGCACCCCGCCCAAATCAAGATTATAGAAGTATCATATTCACAGTAATTAGCACCCCGCCCAAATCAAGATTATAGATGTATCATATTCACAGTAATTAGCACCCCACCCAAATCAAGATTACAGATGTATCATATATATATATATTCACAGTAATTAGCAACCCGCCCAAATCAAGATTATAGAAGTATCATATTCACAGTAATTAGCACCCCGCCCAAATCAAGATTATAGATGTATCATATTCACAGTAATTAGCACCCCACCCAAATCAAGATTATAGAAGTATCATATTCACAGTAATTAGCACCCCACCCAAATCAAGATTACAGATGTATCATATATATATATATATTCACAGTAATTAGCACCCCGCCCAAATCAAGATTATAGATGTATCATATTCACAGTAATTAGCACCCCACCCAAATCAAGATTACAGATGTATCATATATATATATATATATTCACAGTAATTAGCGCCCCGCCCAAATCAAGATTATAGAAGTATCATATTCACAGTAATTAGCACCCCGCCCAAATCAAGATTATAGATGTATCATATTCACAGTAATTAGCACCCCACCCAAATCAAGATTACAGATGTATCATATATATATATATTCACAGTAATTAGCACCCGCCCAAATAAAGATTATAGATGTATCATATTCACAGTAATTAGCACCCCGCCCAAATCAAGAATTATAGAAGTATCATATTCACAGTAATTAGCACCCCGCCCAAATCAAGATTATAGATGTATCATATTCACAGTAATTAGCACCCCGCCCAAATCAAGATTATAGAAGTATCATATTCACAGTAATTAGCACCCCGCCCAAATCAAGATTATAGATGTATCATATTCACAGTAATTAGCACCCCGCCCAAATCAAGATTATAGAAGTATCATATTCACAGTAATTAGCACCCTGCCCAAATCAAGATTATAGAAGTATCATATTCACAGTAATTAGCACCCCGCCCAAATCAAGATTATAGAAGTATCATATTCACAGTAATTAGCACCCCGCCCAAATCAAGATTATAGATGTATCATATTCACAGTAATTAGCACCCCGCCCAAATCAAGATTATAGATGTATCATATTCACAGTAACTAGCACCCCGCCCAAATCAAGATTATAGATGTATCATATTCACAGTAACTAGCACCCCGCCCAAATCAAGATTATAGATGTATCATATTCACAGTAATTAGCACCCCGCCCAAATCAAGATTATAGATGTATCATATTCACAGTAATTAGCACCCCGCCCAAATCAAGATTATAGATGTATCATATTCACAGTAATTAGCACCCCGCCCAAATCAAGATTATAGATGTATCATATTCACAGTAATTAGCACCCCGCCCAAATCAAGATTATAGATGTATCATATTCACAGTAATTAGCACCCCACCCAAATCAAGATTACAAATGTATCATATATATATATATTCACGGTAATTAGCACCCCGCCCAAATCAAGATTATAGAAGTATCATATTCACAGTAATTAGCACCCCGCCCAAATCAAGATTATAGATGTATCATATTCACAGTAATTAGCACCCCGCCCAAATCAAGATTATAGATGTATCATATTCACAGTAATTAGCACCCCGCCCAAATCAAGATTACAGATGTATCATATATATATATTCACAGTAATTAGCACCCTGCCCAAATCAACATTATACACTGTAGATGTATCATATTCAGAGTAATTAGCACCCCGCCCAAATCAAGATTATAGATGTATCATATTCACAGTAATTAGCACCCCGCCCAAATCAAGATTATAGATGTATCATATTCACAGTAATTAGCACCCCGCCCAAATCAAGATTATAGATGTATCATATTCACAGTAATTAGCACCCCGCCCAAATCAAGATTATAGATGTATCATATTCACAGTAATTAGCACCCCGCCCAAATCAAGATTATAGATGTATCATATTCACAGTAATTAGCACCCCACCCAAATCAAGATTACAGATGTATCATATATATATATATTCACAGTAATTAGCACCCCGCCCAAATCAAGATTATAGATGTATCATATTCACAGTAATTAGCACCCCGCCCAAATCAAGAATATAGAAGTATCATATTCACAGTAATTAGCACCCCGCCCAAATCAAGATTATAGATGTATCATATTCACAGTAATTAGCACCCCGCCCAAATCAAGATTATAGAAGTATCATATTCACAGTAATTAGCACCCCGCCCAAATCAAGATTATAGATGTATCATATTCACAGTAATTAGCACCCCACCCAAATCAAGATTACAGATGTATCATATATATATATATATTCACAGTAATTAGCGCCCCGCCCAAATCAAGATTATAGAAGTATCATATTCACAGTAATTAGCACCCCACCCAAATCAAGATTACAGATGTATCATATATATATATATATTCACAGTAATTAGCACCCCGCCCAAATCAAGATTATAGATGTATCATATTCACAGTAATTAGCACCCCGCCCAAATCAAGATTATAGATGTATCATATTCACAGTAATTAGCACCCCACCCAAATCAAGATTACAGATGTATCATATATATATATATTCACAGTAATTAGCACCCCGCCCAAATCAAGATTATAGATGTATCATATTCACAGTAATTAGCACCCCGCCCAAATCAAGATTATAGATGTATCATATTCACAGTAATTAGCATCCCGCCCAAATCAAGATTATAGATGTATCATATTCACAGTAATTAGCACCCCGCCCAAATCAAGATTATAGATGTATCATATTCACAGTAATTAGCACCCCGCCCAAATCAAGATTATAGATGTATCATATTCACAGTAATTAGCACCCCGCCCAAATCAAGATTATAGATGTATCATATTCACAGTAATTAGCACCCCGCCCAAATCAAGATTATAGATGTATCATATTCACAGTAATTAGCAACCCGCCCAAATCAAGATTATAGATGTATCATATTCACAGTAATTAGCACCCCGCCCAAATCAAGATTATAGATGTATCATATTCACAGTAATTAGCACCCCGCCCAAATCAAGATTATAGATGTATCATATTCACAGTAATTAGCACCCCGCCCAAATCAAGATTATAGATGTATCATATTCACAGTAATTAGCACCCCGCCCAAATCAAGATTATAGATGTATCATATTCACAGTAATTAGCACCCTGCCCAAATCAAGATTATAGATGTATCATATTCACAGTAATTAGCACCCCGCCCAAATCAAGATTATAGATGTATCATATTCACAGTAATTAGCACCCCGCCCAAATCAAGATTATAGATGTATCATATTCACAGTAATTAGCACCCCGCCCAAATCAAGATTATAGATGTATCATATTCACAGTAATTAGCACCCCGCCCTCTATAACCACTTGATGATGCTTATTTATAACATCTGCATTGTTATCCTATATTACACGAGCATTTCACGTGTAAATAAAGACGTAATATTATGCGTCTCAATGGAACCAAGAGGCCCAAGAGGCCTTGACAGTCACCTGAGAGCTGATACTGAAAGAGAATTGCAAAGTTGGTTCAAATCTGTAAAAAGTATTTACATATTAGAATAAACATTGAAGTTTGAACCTTCATATTAGAATTTTTATTTTTTATTTTTCATTTTGATAGTTAGTTTATTATGTTACCAAACCATATGCTTAAAATTCGAATTTGCTTTGCCAACGTTAAACAACAAAACCAAACTAGAAGTCAGTCAGTGTCAGTGATTTTATAAATTTCACTTTTTAATCTATGAAGATTATTTGGTTCCATCAAACCTGTGAATTCAGAAGAAGATTTTTGAAATTTTAGCCATTTTGACCCATTTTGGCCCTGCCACTCTGGTCCCTGGGGGTCAGTCAGGACCAATATGGTGTTAAAATGCTATTTCAGGCTAATAATTCTAACCCAGTTTGACTCATTTCCTGTTAAAACTAAGCAAATGATATTCATAAATGTGTTTTTCCTATATAAACTATAGTAAATTTTACTCCCTCCCCAGGGGAAAATCTGAGATCCCAGGGCCATGAAATTCAAACATTTTGTAAACAGCCTTAAGACGTTTCAATCTATGAAGAGTATTTGGTTCTATCGATCTGTGAATTCAGAAGATTTTTGAAAAGTTTGCCATTTTGACCCCTTTTGGCCCAGCCCCTCTGGCCCTGGCCTGGGGGTCGGCCAGACATGGACATGACGATAAAATGTTATCTCAGGCTAAACATTCTAACCCAGTTTGACTCATTTCCTATGAAAAATAAGAAAATAACGTTTAGAAATGTGCTTTTCCTATATAAACTATAGTAAACTTGACCCCCTCCTCAGGGGGAAATACGAGACCCCAGAGTCATATAATTCACATTTTTTGTAAATGACCTCAAGACCTTTCAATCTATGAAGAGTATTTGATTCTGCCATTTCTGGAATTTCAGAAGAAGATTTTTGAAGTTTCAGCCTATATGACCCCTTTTGGCACCACCCCTCAGGCCACTGGGGGGCTGGGACCATATAATTCACAATTTTGGTTGACCTTTGGCTAGGGAAGGTTTCGGCAAAATTTCAACAAAATTGGTTGACCTTTGGCTAGGGAAGGTTTCTGCAAAATTTCAACAAAATTGTTTCAGTAGTTTTGGAGAAGAAGTCAAAAAAGTAAATTGTTTATCGCCATACGATGGACGACGGACGGCGGACGACAGACGACGCATGATGGATGACGCACGACGACAGACAAAAGGCGATTAGAATAGGTCACTTGAGACTTCGTCTCAGGTGACCTAAAAAGGCATATGCAGGTTTACATTTTTACAAGAGGTTTTTCTTCCACAACTTACATTTTTATTCCCTAATAAGCGTCCCCTTTACAAAAATCTTAAGCACACTGGGCACTCAACAGACATTTTCTCTGCACCATGTACATAAAGGTTGTCCACATTATAATGTCAAATTCAATTCTGAATGACTCAGCCAATGAACTAGAATGTCTCTAGAACATAAAGGTCCCACCTCCACATATTAAAATTTGACAGAATTGGGCATGACAAAAAGGGGTAAAAATTCTTTTCAATAAGTACAATAGTCCTTTGATAATTAACTAACCTTCATCCCGGCATGTCACATGCCCAATAGCAGGTCTCTAGGCCTCTTAGTTAATCACAAGAAAGCATTTAAATTTTTTAGCCATTTTGACCCCTGTGACCTAGTTAAATGAAGGTCAAGGTCATTCGTTAGAATAAACTTGGTGGACCCCTTCGTCCAAGTATGTCACAGGCCCAATATCAGGTCTCTAGGCCTCTTAGTTATTCACAAGAAGTCGTTTAAAGAATTAAGCCTTTTTGACCCCTGTAAACTAATTGAAAGAAGGTCAAGGTTATTCATTTGAACAAACTTGATAGCCCTTCATCCCAGCATGCTACAGGCCCTATATCAGTACCCTAGGCCTTTCGGCAATTGAGAAAAAGTCATTTGAACAAGAGGCCCACAGGGCCTGTATTGCTCATCTGGTTTATTTAGTAATAATCATAAAAAACTCTTACAATTTTGAATCCATACCCCATAAGGATGCTATCATTGCAATATGAGTGCTATCCAAAGCTTAGTTTCAGAGAAGAAGTGGTTTATATTAAAATAGCCAAATTGACCCTTTTGGTCCTGACCCTTAGGTCCCCAAGGGGGTCAGTCCAATAATTTGTATAATTTTCAGTTTATGCCCGATAATGATGCTATCAGTCAAATTTAGTCAAATTACGACCAGCAGTTAGAAGAAGTTGATTGTTGACGGACTGACAGACGCTACAGTACCAGGTGAGCTAATAAAACCAATATTCACTACATGTATTTTTTTTATATAATTTGGAGGTTTCCACAGAGAGAATCAGTAGACACTGACATGGTCATAAGAATTGATCCCTGAACAGATCAGAAATGGGGTAATTATGCTAAATATAATGTTGTTTTTTTGTTGTTTTTTTTTTCATTTTTCTCATTTTAGTGAATATTCCCCAACGCCTGACACATTGACCATACAGTACCTAAATCAGTAACCCAATCATTTATTAACAGTCAGATGGCAATGTGGTTTTGGTGATCATTCACAGATCCACCTGTAAATCTATAAATATCAGGCTGTTTTAGTGATCCTAAGATTTTTTTTCTCCAGATTACTCAAATCATAAACAATACACTTGGCAATTTTGGGAGTTTATTGGTGAATAGTTTTTCCTCTTTTTAGTTATTTTTGTTTTTTATTATTCATTGATTTTTTTTATTATTCTATATTTGAAAAGTCAGCCTTGAAGACACCACCAGTATCAAAATCATAGATATAAACAAACGCATACATTTCTTAAAGACAAAATTGTCATGCCTCAATCCATAAGAAATCCTGGACATAGAGAGGTTACTGACTGCCTATATAGATATACACAACTTCCCTACCCTACTCCCCATTATTCTCCCTCTACCTATTGTGCCTATGAGTACTTTTCAGTACCTGGGTTCTAGGCCCAGTAAAGGACTTACCTGTAGCTCTATGCTTGTGAGTACTTTTCTGTGTTAGTCTGCCATTACCCATCGTAAGAAGTACAAGGATTTTTGTTATGGGAAAAGACAATATGACTGTAGAACCTGATTGTTTCATTATGAAGCTCTGTTCAACGATTGGAAGTGTAAAAGGAGCCAGAGGTAAGCAAATATGCAAAGAAATTGTCTGAAACTTAATTATCACCACCCCAACCTCATTGCCTCCATCCTACTCCCTGCCCACCACCTCCAGCATACCCACTACCCCACCCTGCTTCCCCTGTATCAACATCCCCCTCAGTCATTCTATAGCTAAAAGTATTATACTCCATACAACTTCCTGGCCGTAATGTGGTAGGGTAGAGGCTGTGGCATGCAGTTTTGTTTCACTTTATGTTGGAAACTTCATTAATTTTCAACTGTCATTTATTGATATATTCCTGAAGAATTGAAACATTTCCTTGCAATACTTTTAAGTTGCTTTTCAGCTATCATATGATATTTTAACCAAATTAACATTAAATAATGAAGCTTTTTGATGTTCATTTATACAAATGCATTTTTTTTATTGCATTGCCTTTTTTAAACAAGAGGTCCAAGGGGCCTTAACAATAACCCTTGGGTATCAACAAGAAGTTGATTAAAGATTTTAACTTATTTGACCCCTGTGACGTTCAATGAAGGTCAAGGTCATTCATTTGAACAAACTTGGTAGCCCTTCATCCCAGTCTACCAGTCTACAAGTGCAGACACCACAGAATCCGTAAACAATGTGACATCATCGAAATGAGTCACATTGAACATTGTATAACATATGTGTGTCACATTGAACATTGTATAACACATATGTGTAACATTGAACATTGTATAACATATATGTGTCACATTGAACATTGTATAACATATATGTGTCACATTGAACATTGTATAACATATGTGTGTCACATTGAACATTGTATAACATATATGTGTCACATTGAACATTGTATAACATATGTGTGTCACATTGAACATTGTATAACATATATGTGTCACATTGAACATTGTATAACATATATGTGTCACATTGAACATTGTATAACATATATGTGTCACATTGAACATTGTATAACATATGTGTGTCACATTGAACATTGTATAACATATATGTGTCACATTGAACATTGTATAACATATATGTGTCACATTGAACATTGTATAACATATATGTGTCACATTGAACATTGTATAACATATGTGTGTAACTTACATGAATATTAGTACTGCAACAATAAACCGTGGGACGATAATATTACAGAATAAACTACATGGTTTGGTTCACGATCGGGCGAAATCCGAATTTTTTGAGCAGTTATGAGTATCTCCCCACGAACAAACATGACTGCGCTTTAAATACCCGGAGACATTACAGAATTAAAAGAACCTCCTGCAATTTTAAAATCATACATATGTAAGCATTTTGCATTCCATATTATTGAAAATGATGGGGTAAAAGTGACAAAGGGTAGAAATTTTTTACTTTTTGACGGATTAGTTCTTATTGTATCGTGTGACAAGTCTCATGATACGTATTATATCGTGGGGGAAAGCGTATTGTTGCAGCACTATATGAATATACAAATAAGCAATAAAATGAAACACAAAAACCATTTTGCAAAGTTACTGACAAACCATTTCCATATTCAAACTCATCCAAAATATAATAAATGTTATGCAGCAAACAGTTCTAACTAGGACTGGGACTAGGGAGGGGGTTGGGAGCTAGGGTATAATTATTATCAATTGATTGAGTTGATAGGCAAATTTAGCTATTGCTAAACTATTGCTATTCTGAGTGGTAATGTAATCCTGATAGGTCATCAAAGGGGAATTAAACGTTATTTATGGCTACGTAATCCCAATTGGCTTGCTAATACAGACTACAATTACAATAGCATTGCATTCTGAATTCTACTTAATTCCAGTCTATGAATTGGACATAATGTCGTACATCTGGTGCAGTGTTCATTAAAAGTTACTTCCCTTTGCTGTGTAAGTGACAATTCATCATCAAACACACTGATAATTGCGATAAAGAACAATGTCAGCGGTGTTTGTTTTTTATTGAATAGCATGGGGGAAAAAGTGACTTTTGATAACGACTGTTAGTCTGTTATCTTATTAAACCTCGATCTGCAAGTACTTCATTTTAGTCCAATTCAGTCTGCTTCAGGTAATTCTAACTGATGTCCAATCATAGGAGGACTTTTCTCTACAATTTTAACCACTGCAATACTATATTGTGTAACAGGGTGCAGGATTTATAATGGATTTAATCACTGCCTCTGCCAGGGTTCAAACACAGGACCTCTGGATTACTAGTCTGACGCTCAACCGATCAAGCTAAAGAGAATTTCTCTCTCGCGGAGTGGTATATTGTTGCTAGTATTGACCAGGGTTACAACTGCTATTGTGAGGGGTAAAAACACTATTGGGATAGTTTATCTAATGCAGACTGCAATTGCAAAAGTATTGCAATAGTATTGCATTCGTAATGTCAAACATCTGGTGCAGTGTCCGTTTAGAGTTACTTCCCTTTGCTAGTGTCAGTGACAATGGGACTAATTCACGTACCACGTGAAACCCGATAATGGCGTTGAAATGACGTTAGCACAGAATATCATCTTTTGACGTCATTCCATCACCAATAGAAACCTGCATAGTCCCGTACACACCTTGTCAGGCATCACATGGTACATGAATTTAAAAGTCCCATTCATGATCAAACACACTGACATTGAGAACAATGTCAGTGTTTGTTTTTGATTGAATAGCATGAGGGAAAAAGTGACTTTTGATAACAATTGTTAGCCTGTTATCGTATCAAACCTCTGCGAGTATTTCATTTTAGTCCAGTTTCTACAATGCAAACTATTGCAATACTATTTCTTTTGGGGGGAAACACTATTGGGATAGTTTAAATATACAGACTGCAATAGCAATAGTATTGTAATGGTATTGCATTCTGAATTCTATTCAATTTGTTTAATTTTGAATCCCAACCATATAACGATGCTATAGATATATACCATACAACTATTAATGCTATCCAATACATAGTTTCAGAGAGAACAATGTCAGTGTTTGTTTTTGATTGAATAGCATGGGGAAAAAGTGACTTTTAATTGATAGTCTGTTATCATATCAAACCTCTGCGAGTACTTCATTTTAGTCCAATTCAGTCTGCTTCAGGTATACTGGTGTTCAATCGTAGGAGGACTTTTCCCTACAATTTTAACCACTGCAATACTATATTGTGTAACAGGGTGCAGGATTTATAATGGATTTAATCACTGCCTCTGCCAGGGTTCAAACACAGGACCTCTGGATTACTAGTCTGACGCTCAACCGATCAAGCTAAAGAGAATTTCTCTCTAGCGGAGTGGTATATTGTTGCTAGTATTGACCAGGGTTACAACTGCTATTGTGAGGGGTAAAAACACTATTGGGATAGTTTATCTAATGCAGACTGTAATTGCAAAAGTATTGCAATAGTATTGCATTCGTAATGTCAAACATCTGGTGCAGTGTCCGTTTAGAGTTACTTCCCTTTGCTAGTGTCAGTGACAATGGGACTAATTCACGTACCACGTGAAACCCGATAATGGCGTTGAAATGACGTTAGCACAGAATATCATCTTTTGACGTCATTCCATCACCAATAGAAACCTGCATAGTCCCGTACACACCTTGTCAGGCATCACATGGTACATGAATTTAAAAGTCCCATTCATGATCAAACACACTGACATTGAGAACAATGTCAGTGTTTGTTTTTGATTGAATAGCATGAGGGAAAAAGTGACTTTTGATAACAATTGTTAGCCTGTTATCGTATCAAACCTCTGCGAGTATTTCATTTTAGTCCAGTTTCTACAATGCAAACTATTGCAATACTATTTCTTTTGGGGGGAAACACTATTGGGATAGTTTAAATATACAGACTGCAATAGCAATAGTATTGTAATGGTATTGCATTCTGAATTCTATTCAATTTGTTTAATTTTGAATCCCAACCATATAACGATGCTATAGATATATACCATACAACTATTAATGCTATCCAATACATAGTTTCAGAGAGAACAATGTCAGGGTTTGTTTTTGATTGAATAGCATGGGGAAAAAGTGACTTTTAATTGATAGTCTGTTATCATATCAAACCTCTGCGAGTACTTCATTTTAGTCCAATTCAGTCTGCTTCAGGTATACTGGTGTTCAATCGTAGGAGGACTTTTCCCTACAATTTTAACCACTGCAATACTATATTGTGTAACAGGGTGCAGGATTTATAATGGATTTAATCACTGCCTCTGCCAGGGTTCAAACACAGGACCTCTGGATTACTAGTCTGACGCTCAACCGATCAAGCTAAAGAGAATTTCTCTCTCGCGGAGTGGTATATTGTTGCTAGTATTGACCAGGGTTACAACTGCTATTGTGAGGGGTAAAAACACTATTGGGATAGTTTATCTAATGCAGACTGCAATTGCAAAAGTATTGCAATAGTATTGCATTCGTAATGTCAAACATCTGGTGCAGTGTCCGTTTAGAGTTACTTCCCTTTGCTAGTGTCAGTGACAATGGGACTAATTCACGTACCACGTGAAACCCGATAATGGCGTTGAAATGACGTTAGCACAGAATATCATCTTTTGACGTCATTCCATCACCAATAGAAACCTGCATAGTCCCGTACACACCTTGTCAGGCATCACATGGTACATGAATTTAAAAGTCCCATTCATGATCAAACACACTGACATTGAGAACAATGTCAGTGTTTGTTTTTGATTGAATAGCATGAGGGAAAAAGTGACTTTTGATAACAATTGTTAGCCTGTTATCGTATCAAACCTCTGCGAGTATTTCATTTTAGTCCAGTTTCTACAATGCAAACTATTGCAATACTATTTCTTTTGGGGGGAAACACTATTGGGATAGTTTAAATATACAGACTGCAATAGCAATAGTATTGTAATGGTATTGCATTCTGAATTCTATTCAATTTGTTTAATTTTGAATCCCAACCATATAACGATGCTATAGATATATACCATACAACTATTAATGCTATCCAATACATAGTTTCAGAGAGAACAATGTCAGTGTTTGTTTTTGATTGAATAGCATGGGGAAAAAGTGACTTTTAATTGATAGTCTGTTATCATATCAAACCTCTGCGAGTACTTCATTTTAGTCCAATTCAGTCTGCTTCAGGTATACTGGTGTTCAATCGTAGGAGGACTTTTCCCTACAATTTTAACCACTGCAATACTATATTGTGTAACAGGGTGCAGGATTTATAATAAATTTAATCACTGCCTCTGCCAGGGATCAAACACAGGACCTCTGGATTACTAGTCTGACGCTCAACCGATCAAGCTAAAGAGAAGTTCTCTCTAGCGGAGTGGTATATTGTTGCTAGTATTGACCAGGGTTACAACTGCTATTGGGAGGGGTATAAAGTATTGCAATAGTATTTCATTCCTTATAATGTCATACATCTGGTGCAGAGTCAGTTTAGAGTTACTTCCCTTTGCTAGTGTCAGTGACAATGGGACTAATTCAGGTACCACATGATACCCGATATCATCTTTTGATGTCATTCCATCACCAATAGAAACAATATATATAGTCCTGCACACACCTTGTCAGGCATCACATGGTACATGAATTTAAAAGTCCCATTCATGATCAAACACACTGACATTGAGAACAATGTCAGTGTTTGTTTTTGATTGAATAGCATGAGGGAAAAAGTGACTTTTGATAACAATTGTTAGCCTGTTATCGTATCAAACCTCTGCGAGTATTTCATTTTAGTCCAGTTTCTACAATTCAAACTATTGCAATACTATTTCTTTTGGGGGGAAACACAATTGGGATAGTTTAAATATGCAGACTGCAATAGAAATAGTATTGTAATGGTATTGCATTCTGAATTCTATTCAATTTGTTTAATTTTGAATCCCAACCATATAACGATGCTATAGATATATACCATACAACTATTAATGCTATCCAATACATATTTTCAGAGAGGAAGTAATTTATATAAAAATAGTAGTCTAATTGACCCTTTGGCTCTGGGCCTCAGGCCCCGGGGGTCAGCCCCATCATTTGTACAATTTTGAACCCCCTGCCTATAAGAATGCTACCATTGCATTATAAGTGCTATTCCATGCTTAATTTCAGAGAAGAAGCTGTTTATAAGGAAAAAACAAATTGACACTTTTGGCCCAGCCTCTCAGGTCCCCAGGGTGTCAGCCCCATCATTTGTACAATTTTGAATCCCTGCCCTATAAGAATGCTACCATTGCATTATAAGTGTTATCCCATGCTTAGTTTCAGAGAAGAAGTCGTTTATATGAAAATTATAGCCAAATTGACCCATTTAGACCCGCCCCTCAGGCCCCCGGGGGGTCAGCTCCATCATTTGTACAATTTTGAATCCCCGCCCTATAAATATGCTACCATTGTATTATGGGTGCTATCCCATGCTAAGTATGCTACCATTGTATTATGGGTGCTATCCCATGCTAAGTATGCTACCATTGTATTATGGGTGCTATCCCATGCTAAGTATGCTACCATTGTATTATGGGTGCTATCCCATGCTTAGTTTCAGAGAAGAAGTTTTTTATATGGAAATAGACAAAGTGACCCCTTTTGGCCCCGCCCCTCAGGCCCCCAGGGGGTCAGCCTAACCATTTGTACATTTTCAGACAGTATCCCAAAAGGATGCTACCTGTCAAATTTTGCTAAATTCCGACCAGGGGTTATGGAGAAGAAGTTGATTGTTGACAGACCTTGGTCCTTCAGACCAGGTGAGCTAATAAAAAGTTTACAGATGGCACTCAGCCCATTACAAATGGATGAAGAATGATGACTATCGGTCATCCTGACCCTTCAGGTCCCATAACCTAATAAATTTTACTACTATTACATTGGAATGAGAATTTGACAAATATTTTGTAAACGCCCATAAATGGAGAATTTAGATTGTAAAAGGTAAAGTGACAAACCAATAATTTATAGAAGTGTTTGATTAGTGCCGATACAATCCTGAGTAATCTCATCACGATGGGGAAGTACGGCTTCTCCACTGGGGCTGGGGAAGGAGGGGCAGGTAACCCTTGTCTGTACTTCAGGCTCGGAGAGAACAGTTTGATGACAAGTGGACAGACTCGCTCCTTCAGCAGGAAACTAAACTCTGGGTGCTGTAAATACATATTGTATAATAAGAAGGATACAATTTTCAATTATCATTAAAAAAGAGTAACAATTTTTAAGCAATAAAGGCCCACCACCTTCCCGGAGTAAAATATTAAAGGTTTCTTAAAACCGTTAATAACATCAGAAATATAAACTGATGTCCTAAGATGAGGTCACAACACCAAACAAATGCAAGATTTCCTGTGTAATATATAATATAATAGTGGAGAGTCATCTCGATGTCCTGTCGTCTGTCGCAGTGATTGTCAACTACCACGCGGTATTTAGGAGGACCGCGGGAAACATAAGACGACCTGCGTTATCAAATTGTTCAGAAGGTGATGAAACGTGTAGTAATAAAGGTAAGTTAATAGCTTTTGCGACTCTACCAAATTATCGATCTTGTTTTACATTCCCATTTTAAAAATGAAAAGCCACTTCAGAAAGGTATAGTGGGCCTTTAAAAGCAAATGATGCATAAAAATAATCTATCATTCAAAATTATTTAACATATGCAATCTTAGTTTCTTAAAGGTACTGATCAATCACTGTTGATGAAAAAGTTCAATGATCAGACTCTAAATGTAAAATAAAGTACCTGGAGAAAGATGGCTGGAAAAGATGTCAGGACCGCCTCCAAAAGTTCTAGTCCAAAGGTACGTGTCATTTCTGTCATCCCAATCAACCAGAATGGCTGGTCGGCATTTACCAGCTGGCAGAGGTCCTATTATAAACAAATGAAATATGTAATGATTTAGTTTTCATATTATTTGTGCATCTTATCAACAACTATAGAACAGGTCAGATAAAAGAAGTAGAAGAAGGCTGGAATTCATGTGGAAAAAAGAACAAATCAGCCGAGAGAAAATTAACTATGACGAACAGATAGTTTACCTGAAATAAGAGGTAGGCATCCCCAGCACACGGTCTAAGTGACTTGGGAGCATTCCTACTCCCGACCTTAAGCTCTTCTGTGTTCAGGGGCGATCTTTGTTCTGTAATGTATAGCAGCAAATTCAATTATATATATTATAATATTTATTTAAATAATTAATTAATCAATTAGTTAATCTATTTAACTCACTAAGTTACCATGATTCATTATAATACTAGCAAATTACAGCAATATTTTCCTGTCAATTTTGTTTTTCACCAAATTTCTGTGATTCTTTGTCATACAACAGAAATCAATGAGTCAAACGTGAGCATAAAAGACAAGGGACAAGGCCAAAGTGTCCATTATCACATAACTGGCCCGTCCAGTCCTATCATAAGTCCATGTCATAAATATCTTAAGACACATGTGTTATAACACTGTTATGACATCACATGTAGTTTTGACTTCATACTATTATATTTACATTTTCACTGCAGTCCCAGTCATATAGACTATATATATGCACTTCAATCGCTTATCATGGCGTCATTATCATTATGATATCACAATTGTCATGCCAGTGATCATGGAAAACGGCTGTTCAAATGGCTATTCCATACTTGACGATAACGAATGATTAAATCATTATAGATGCAAAATCCCTTGGTATTTCAACATAGAATTGTAATCAAATGTAAATATAAGCATTAGAAGTCTTTCAGCTGGCATTCATAGCAAATATGAATGCCAACTGGACAGAGGCAAATCCAACATGAAGTGCTAGCCAATATGAATGCCAACTGAAAAACGTTCAATGCTTAAATATGACGTTGCATGATTGTCAAGGTAAATGGAAACATCACATCTTAGCAGAATTTCTGCTGCTTTATATAAAGACGAACTTAAAAGTTTTACTTATATTTCTATAAATAAAAGTTATGTGATCAATAGAATCTTACACCAGATATGAATTTATCAAATTTGTTAAATAATTTAATATATCACTTGCCTAAAGGCTCGTGGCATACCAAATTATTGAACACGTTTGATAAATTTCATATCATATAGCCACAAGTGTAAGTTCCTCTATATATAGACAGGTGTCCTTTACATGTATATACTTAAGGTTCATGCACCTGGTAGACAAACATATCATGTAACAACTTATTTTTGTGAGTGACTTAATTTTGTGTATTATCTGAGTGATTAGTATTTAAAAATATAAATCACCACAAATGCTTTTTAAGTACATGTTAAACAAAGCTTTTCAACTGAATAGATAGCAAATGAATTGCCGCGATAAAGTGGCTTGAGAAAAATTCGATTGACAAGAAAATGCAAAATTCATTTGTCGCAAAATAGGTTGGTTTACAGCCTAATTTAATGGAATAGATTAATAATCAACATTTTAAAGAGTAATACATGTATCTAGCAAGGTCCCAGCTTCCAAATTAAAAGCATATAAGATAAAAAAAAATATATAAAGGAAGACAAAGTGACTATCAACTTTATAACTTCAAAACCAGGCATATGGGGGAACATATGTAATGGAATAAAAACAATAAAATGTTTTAATATCTTCTCAACTGGATATGGTGCAAAAATGGAAGGGGTAAGAAGAAAATTTGAGGGAAAGAATAATTTGATGTAGCAACTCTAAATTATAAATCATATCTTTAAGACTTGGCATTATTACTCCAAAGGGAAAATAATTTACAATTTGTATAATATAAAACGTATCTATTCCAAATTTTCAGCTACACAGCCTTTATTCAAGGAAACACTCTGCAGCTTACTCTTTAAGTCACCATCATGCTCTTAAACCACGTTCTGATATTTAAGGTACCTTATTTCAGTAAACAATCTACCACAAAGCAAGATTGAAGGTTTTGTTCAGGATCAATATAGTCAAAAAAATAAATTCTAGACAGGAATATTTATTGAAGTAAAAGGAGGAGATTAAACCCAACAGAAGTGTTTTGTTTTACAATCCCAAGGTAAAAATGCAGATACCAATATAGATTATAAGGTACTTACTTCCTGTTGTATTATTTATATATAAGACTACAAACGGAAACAACAAAGAATGCAAATTCCAAAAGGAACATTTTTAAAGCAGATGATTGGGCTAACATTCTATCATCAGTAATAAAAGGTTTAAAGTAATATCACATGTAATGCATATCACAAAACATGAGGTCAATGGGCCTTAACAGTCATCTGACTGTTGCTACAATACAACACAGTAGAAATATACAGTGTGGTGAAAAATCATCTTTATACAATCCGACCAAATATTCTGAACATGCTAAATTTTTCTTAGACTAACACTCATTGTTAAAACATTTTATACTGAGAAATCTTCAATTTAGTTTTTGATATATTGCCTACACTGGGCCTTTTGGTTATGAATATGAAGGAAGCACAAAAACGTTTATAAATGGCACATGGTGCATGGTCACAGATGAAAGATGACAATACAATATCATTTGTAAAATAATCTCGCTTATAAAAAACTGCATCATTTTTACCTTGTGATTTAACGCGATCTTCCACAGCGACCCGCTCAAACACGTTACTGACAAGTTGTTTGATGATGGCTGCTGCTGTGTTGATGGTCGTACTATCCTTGGTAAAGTGAAGTCTAAAGCACAGCACCAATGCCTACAAAACACAAAGTTTAGTTTTCTTGTTACTTCAGCTATAACTTATATGTATAAATTTTTAGCAAAGATTACACCGTACCTTGATTCAATAATATAATCTTCTCATACTGATTCATGCTTTCATTCCCACTCATTGTGTGATTTGCCAATGTCACCCATTTTTTGCTGTATTGTTTTTTTTTATTTCACTTCACAAAGTTCGTAAGAGATGGGCCTAGTTGTTAACAAGTAAGAATTTCTCATCACAAATCCATGCAACCCCTTAAAATTAAGTAATCTGGAGGAGAAACATGTTTAACACTTTCCGCCATTATATCATGCAAAATTGAAGTATTAGCTATTACAAAGCTTGTTGACATACATGTCTGTCAGGATTCCTTCTGAAGCATCCTTGGGTGAAGTGATGCCCAACTAAGTTCAAATGAGTAGCCTTTTTGAAGGTAACACCAAGCTTTCTTTATAATTACTGGTAAAACCAAGAAGTCTGAGGTAAAGGTAATTAAAAACTTCACCAACTTAACCCCTTTGGTATGATATATTTAGGACTTGCCTTAGCCAAAGACTCGTGTTGTACGACGGAGTTTGTTGTTATCAGAAGTATAGCTGTCTGCAGAAGCTTGAGCTCCTCAGTACCGGCTTCCATCAGCTGCCATAACATCTGTATCACACTGTTAGCAGCCGTCTACAATAAATATTACAATGTAGTCACAGTGTTTGCGGACATCTACAATAAATATTACAATGTAGTCACAGTGTTTGCGGACATCTACAATAAATATTAAAATTGAACGTGTATCTCATACACTTGGCAACTTATTTGTCTGTATACTGTTAATCTTAATGTGAAAATAGCCCCCCTGAGGAAAATAGGTCCTATATATATATTGTGTCGGTCATCATCCAGCGACCAACAGACAGAAATCTTCTGTATCGCGATAGATACATAACAAATTAATAGAAAATTTGTTGTACAAGTAAGACAAAATATTAGCTATTTGTGTTGATAAAATTGGTACATTTTATTTCTTGCTGGTTAGTTGATATCCAAGAGGATTTGATTACCCTGATAAAAATAGGTCCTTCAAGGATATATATAACAAACTGTGCTTCATAACGAAAAATGTTGGAGGTCTCCAGCAGTTCATTATCACCATGTTTTAATGTAAATGGTATATTATACACAGTTGCTACTTCTTACTTGAATTTATCATGAACACATTATACATATAATATAACTAGAACAAACATTAAACTGCTTGAGTTTAACATTAAATAAGATTTCAATTCAGATTTATTAACTTCTAGTTGCCAAACAATGTGAATTAAATCTCAAGGATATACTTACCATCGACAAAGCCTCATGTGAGATTAGTCTTTGTACGGTCATCAAACATAGCTGAATTATTTTGGAGTTTTTTGTTTCACAACCCAGAACAAATGGCTGAACAATCTCTGCACTGGCTGGGACCAAACCTGTCAAATATATTTTCATAATTTCGCAAGTAAGTCATTAATCAATTTGCAAAAGTAATCAAACTGGGAAACTTACACAGGTTTCATAGTTAATTCAGTCTGCATTTGAAACAAGGCGAGTGAAATTATGGCCTCAAAAAGAGGTGGTGCACTTATAGGGATAGAAGGGCGATTATTCGATTAAACAGTATCTAATGATACCGAAGTTCTACAAACCTGACATGATGTCCTCATTCTTGGTACTTATTGTTCTCAATTTCAACTGAACCTGTTCTGCAGCCTATAACACACCAGGAATGAAAGGCATGTAAAATGAAAATTAGTACACATTTAAAATATTGTTTAAAATAGGTACATGTGTACCCATGTTTTATGGATGTACAGGTAGGCAATATTATACTTCTGTATCCCTATCAGTAATATCAAACTGTACATATTTATAATAACGATAAAATTAATTGACACTTATAATCCATTAAGCTTGAAAAATACTTAAATTTTATGTCCAAACATTTTTAGAAATTGTGCAAATTAAGTTTGCAGTCATTGAAGCTCACTTAATACATATCTCTATAACAGAGTCCAAAAGGTTGTTCACAATACCAATTAAAAAATCTTTTCTTTAGGCCATACAAATAGATATTTGTGTTTCCGGTAACCCGACCGCCCCTCCAAAATCAATGCCTACTCAAAAACTTTTTCTCAGTTTTGCCTGCCAGCAAACAAATAACAACCGTATTTTTGGCAGTTTTGCATAAAATCAGAATTTTTTTTTACACATATCCTGATGATTTTTTAAATTTAAAACATCAATAATAACATGGGACTCAAATCCATGGTTTAAATAAGGTTGAATAAAGCTTAATATTTTAGTTTTTCACTGCAAGAAACTGAGATGAAAAGAAAAAAAAATTTTTTAAAAAAGAAAAGGTTGTTACAGAAAACAAGAATATTTCCTATTCGGCATTATAAAGAGCTTGTGAATTTTCTTTCATACTGGCAATTTGAAAAAAAAATCCAGTGGTATCTTCTCATTACTTTAATTATGATAATTATGATAATTTTATAAACGTTTGTCATATATCTCCTCTGAGTTTTCTATTATATGAGCGTTGGAATCCCTAGCTTGATCTTCAGACATTCACTAATGGTTGATCTTTTAAAGCTGGACCTTGCCTTTTTGCCATTTTTATTGTACTTGTTTGTGGCTTTGTAAATGGTAACTTGGATACTTGCCCCTTTGACGTTTAGGTTTTTCACCTTCAAGGTTTGGGTATATCACCCCGATACTTGCCACTTTAAGAATGGACATTTCATCCCAATTGATACTTGCCCCTTTGAGGTTTGGGCGTTTCAACCCAATACATGCCACTTTAAGATTTGGGCATTTCAACCGGATACTTGCCCCTTTGAGGTTTGGGCGTTTCATCCGGGTACTTGCCTCTTTGAGGTTTGGGCGTTTCACCCCGGTACTTACCCCTTTGAGGTTTGGGCGTTTCACCCCGTTACTTGCCCCTTTGAGGCTCGGGCGTTTCACCTCGGTACTTGCCCCTTTGAGGTTTCGGCGTTTCACCCCAGCACTTACCCCTTTGAGGTTTGGGCATTTCACCCCGGTACTGGAAGTGTCCCTTTGATGTTTAAGCTTTCACCCTGATAATTGCCCCTCTGATGTTCTGGTGTTTCATCCCAATACTTTCTTCTTTGACACTTGGGTTTTTCATTTGTCCCAGTGTTTATTTGGATCTTTCATCCTAATACTTAATTGACGTTTGAGTGTTTTCACTCTGATAATCTGGAACTCACCTCTTTGACTCCGATACTCTGGAACTCACCTCTTTGACATTTGGGTGTTTTCACTCCTATACTCTGGAAGGGTCACACTTAATAACGACAACAAACGACAAGAAACGACAACAAACGACAACATGTTAAATATAAGGAAAAGTTAGTGACAACACAAGATATGTTAATCAGTACATTAAAATGAATATTTCTACCAAGTTTTATGAAGATTGGAGCAAAAATGAAGGAATTAGAGCGATTTGAATATTCTGAAATCGGCCGCTGGTCAACGATAAATCGAGTGACAAGAGGTTTGCCGTGACGGTATACCGACAACACGTTGTAACATCGAAAATGTTTTAAAAACCTAACGACAACAGAAGATATGTGATTTGTCATACTTTAATGCATCTATGTACAAAATTTCATTAAGATTGGAATAAAAATGAAGACTTTATACCTGTTTTAATGTTACGAGATCGGCGACTGGTCAGGTTTACTACCGACAACAGATCGACGACTCACACAAGCCTGTACACGCGTGTGTACGAGTGCATAGGGTCTCCTCGGTACTGTTTGTCTAAGCCATTATTACATGTAAACATCATTATAGTCGGTGTCGAACTCTAGGCCATACTCAATACACGAGTATGTTTCCAGACCCTACGTGACGCTACCCAAATTGGAACACTTTTTGAAGATAATTGTAAAAAAAATTCTTACATGTGGTTGAATCCAAATTTTTTTCTAACATTCCACAAATAGATGCTTTTATTATTAATTTCATGATTTGTTTACTTGTCAGCCCTGTGTTTCAGCAGATTTGAGTACCCAAAATGGAACACCTCCTAAATAAAGTTTGATTAATAAATGTCCAGGCATGATAAAAAATGTTTGAATTCATTTAAAGAAAGTTCAAACATATTTTAGTTTATTCCGGGCACATGTCTTTCAAAAATATTCCATTCAGCATTTATTTTTCTCATTTTAAAATATATGGTGTTTTTAGGGTTGTCGCACGACGTCGTTTCCGGGAGTTTTTCAAAATTTCATTATTTTCATTTTTAAATACAGATAATAAGCAACTGGGAAGAAAATGACATATTAAAATTGTCACAGTTATTAGTCAGCACCTTTATTATTGTTCAAGACTGTTATTGTTAGTTTAGATTGCAAACTGAAAATTCTGTATCACATGTTTTAAAAGTGTTTCATTTTGGGTAGCGTTTCAAATTGGGTAGCGTCACGTTAGTTTTTTTGTGTGTGTATTTTTAGCTGCGTAAATATTTTTATATTAAATCACTTTTTTATTTACGCGGTAACTTTGACTTTATTTAATACGTTTTATTTCAAAGATTAAGTTTTAATATCTTGAATCCCGTCTTGCGGGCACACAAGATTTCGCTTGCGTATCGTAAGTTTTAATTTCGGGAAGCTTACAAATATTACGTTTATTTAACACTTTTTATTACTGAACTTACATATTTTTTTATTGAATGATTTTTGCTGACACATACATACATGTAATACATTTGAAAAGTATTAGAAGGTCAACGAATTTTAACTGTTAAAACATCTTGAATCCCGTCCTGCGGGCACACAAGATATTTCGCAAACGTATCGTTTAAAGTCTAACTGTTTAAGAGAAACACAATCCTTAAATATCTTGAACCCCGTCCTGCGGGCACACAAGATTTCGCTAAGACATTTTTTTCTGTTTAGACGGACCGTGCGATTCTGTTCATTTCCACGCACACGTTTTCGTGTATCCGGTTTTTTCGCGATGGCTGCAGTTTTTGGAGTAGTTAGCATTCCATTAGTGGAAGATATAAGTTCCTTTTTCTGCTTCACAAGTTTCAAAAACTTGTGCACTTTCTACAACGGGCAGTTCTCTCCAAAATACTGAACTTATTTTTAAATGTTGCGCATGCGGAGCTAATTCGTACTCTCCTATTCCGTTACGCGATCTGCGCACGTGGTGTTACTGCGTGTTTTGTATGTGCTCTAATCGTTTTTCGAATTTTTCCAGTCACCAACAAGCTTTATGATGTCATTCATTGATTCGCAATTGTTGTTTTTCCAGCCTTTGGGTATATGGAGGCATCGTACTCGGGCTTCAACCACCCTGCGCCGGATAGTTGGTAAAGTTTTTTCAGACCAATATGTACCCATACGTTCACCATACATATCGTCAATTTTGCTTGATACTGAATCAAATTCTTTGATAGTATCCGAATTGATCAGTCCATCCTCGCCAAAGATAGACGACATTATCGGCGCTTTTTCTTTGTCGTTCATTCATGCTCTCGAAAATATACGCAAACATTTTATACAAAAATGTACAATAAAAAAAAAACCATATAATAATGTATTTCTTAAGATAACATATGGGAAGTATATATACACACCATATGTTTACATAACAATAAATACAATCGCGAACTGTAATCACACTGATAATATACACACGTGTGTGCTTCTTCTATGTATACTGTATGCAAGCCGTCGGTCTACTGAGAATTTCAATGACCATTACTCATTCAAATCTTCATCAATAGTCATTACAATTGACATGAATTACTTTCTTTAGATATAGGTTACATATATTATTATTTGCAGTAACGTTACTGCGTAATTTCGTAAAATAGTTTGTGTTGTCGGTCTGATCTAGATCTGTACATGTAAGCTTGGCTTACACACATGTATACACTCTGCGTCTCTTCATATTTGAAATCGCCATTACTCCGGTATTTTTACTCCAATCTTAATGAAATTTTGTATAGAGATGCATTATGGTATGACAAACAACATATCTTATGTTGTCGTTAGGTTTTTGTAATTTTTTTAATGCTATGATGTGTTGTCGGTAATACTGAACAGTGAACATATATTGTACACACTCGCGATATAAACCTGACCAGTCGCCGATCTCGTAACATTAAAACAGGTATAAAGTCTTCATTTTTATTCCAATCTTAATGATATTTTGTACATAGATGCATTATAGTATGACAAATAACACATCTTCTGTTGTCGTTAGGTTTTTAAAACATTTTCGATGTTACAACGTGTTGTCGGTTTACCGTCACGGCAAACCTCTTGTCACTCGATCTATCGTTGACCAGCGGCCGATTTCAGAATATTCAAATTGCTCTAATTCCTTCATTTTTGCACCAATCTTCATAAAACTTGTTAGAAATGTTCATTTTAATGTACTGAATAACATATCTTGTGTTGTCACTAACTTTTCCTTGTATTTAACGTGTTGTCGTTTGTTGTCGTTTGTTGTCGTTATTAAGTGTGACCGCTCTGGAACTTACCTCTCTGACGTTTGAGTGTTTTCACTCCGATACTCTGGAACGGTTTGCTCTGGAACTTACCTCTCTGACGTTTGAGTGTTTTCACTCCGATACTCTGGAACGGTTTGCTCTGGAACTCACCTCTTTGACGTTTAAGTGTTTTCATTCCATACTCTGGAACTCACCTCCTTGACGTTTGAGTGTTTTCACTCCAAAACTCTGGAACTCACCTCTTTGATGTTTGAGTGTTTTCACTCCAATACTCTGGAACTCACCTCTTTGACCTTTGAGTGTTTTCACTCCATACTCTGGAGCTCACTTCCTTGACATTTGAGTGTTTTCACTCCATACTCTGGAACTCACCTCTTTGACATTTGGGTGTTTTCTCCTGCTTTCCGACGACAGTGTCCTCAAGTCGGTCTGCAAACTGTCCAGTAATTTCTTGGCCATAACAGTGTTGGGTTGGCCTGGCATCATATTGGAATCGTATGGTTGTATTATATCACAGAGTCCAATATATCACATCACTGTCAATAGAAGAGATGGTGATGGAAAAACAGATGGAAACAGCATCAACCAGCGTGACGCGAAAAAAATGGGGGGTGTGGATGGTAAAGTTTACTGTGTCAACAAATATGATTCAATCCTTGTATGTCCTGTTTGTTTAGCTCACAACAAATAATAATAAGAAAATAATTCCTGTTGCACTCAAGTGAGTCATTTACGTATAAAACATTGTCATTAAGATCACCGCAATCACCATCGAGTTGTCAAATAAGGGAGGTAACTCTAAACACATCTCAACTTCCGGTCCATGGGCGCATTCGATACAGAAAAAATTGTTTTCAATAGACGCTAAAAATAATTGTCTAGAACAAAAATTAGTTGCGAATAAAGTTGTTAAATATACAGTAACTGTGGTGATTTAAACAAGCCCTTATCATTACGGTTGCTTAAAATCGCCATCTAGATATGAAAATAATGAAATTGTTAAAACAATCCGGGAAATGATGTCGTGCGCTAAAACACGTTAGTTAGTGATACTTTATTCCATAAGGATATAGTACATCATATCTCTACAATGTACTGATATTAGAGATTAAGATGGTAATTAAATTATCTGTGTTCCTGACTTATATTAATCCGTCTCCATAAATATAACATATAAGCAATATCAATAGGACAGTACTGATTATATTTACTATAAGTTATCGGCGCTAAGGAGCTTTGGTAGGAAAAAGGCAGGAGTACAGTGATTGGGTAAAGGATAGTGGTATTCATTTGTCAGCTGCACTAAACTAGAGATTTGTTGAGAAGAATATCTATCAAACACATTTAAGCCTATACTTGTATGTCTTTAAACAAGAAATGGTGTTTTATGGACTGATATGTGAATAAAATCAATGGAAATATTGAACTTTTCTTTATATAAGGATCGATCTACTTCTGTGCTGAGAATTTCAAAAAATCCCTGAGACTAATATACATGTATAATTTTCGAAACAAAAGATCATACTATAGTTGAATAGCTATTGCTATTGCAATGTGTCATTTTACCGGAATTTCAATGTTTTGACCATGCACACGAAAGGTACATGTACATTAATAAAGATTTCTCTATCTAAATCTGGAGCAGACGAATTAGCATTTTTCTTCGGTTACAAAAGTTATTTATTTTGCACCATAACCACGATTTAAAAGTTTGAGCTTCTTATTTTAATTCAAGATAAAATATTTAAAGATGATCCACCACCGAAAAATGGGATTTTTTTCCCTATCAAAAACAAGAGCAGACGATGAAGTATTTATCTTCAGTTACAAAAGTTTACACCATTACTACCATTGAAAAGTTTGAGCTTCTAATTTTATTCCAAGATAAAATTATTAAAATAATCCCTAGCCTATCACTATATATATGGTCTATGTGGAATAAAGTATAGACTACGCATGCACCAAAGAAAAAATGTTATTTCATAATATATTTTGTGTTTATTATACATATATATATATATCTACAATACAAAACAACTATTATTGTGCAAATGATGAGTATCGATCGTTTATGCTCTGTCGGCAGTGGAGCATCTTTAGAATAATTAATCGCGTCCCGAAAACAAAAAATCCATGGCCGTACTAGCTATATACATTTCCTATATGAAATTAAGGACTGATTGTGCATGCACCGAAAACAAAATGAATTATTTCGTTACGGTTTTGTGATAGTTAGACACATGCCTACACGGTTAAACAGAAGTCATTGTTCAAATGATGGGCATCGTTTTATCCTCTGTCGGCGATGGAGCATATTGTATTATTCTTTTGAACGGATGTGATTGTTTGCCAATGCATATGATACACAATGTCTATTTGAATAAATGCATGTATATTTTAAACTTATTCTTCTGTGTGATTTTGTAAACATCATGTACACATCTATGGAGATAAATAAATAATATAGTACTTTTTGATGTCTTTTCTGATTCTTATATCTCGTTGATACTCTCTTTTTACGAGACGTTTTGTGTATGTATGTAATGCAAATATAAGTACATGTACAAGATAATATTTGAAATAATTAGCTGATAAAGCTGCGTTTTCAAAACATATCTCAAATCTTCAAAATAATGATGCTTTTTAAATCTTTTTAAACTATTATAATATTTAACAAAAACGGAGAGAGAAAACGAGGAACGAGAAGGAAACTGCGGCGTTTGTTACTAGGGTCAAAAGGCCCCACGTGGAACAAAACAAAACCGTGAGAATAAAAAATAAAACGAAAATTCGGTGCGATAATTAATGGAGAAGTTGAGCTGTTTTACATCAATGCATACAGTCTTTAAAAATATGGGCGAGTTTTAACTAAGGATGCCATTTGTACTGAAATCTACCCGAAAAAAAGCAGCGCTGAACATTCCGTGATATGAACTTTTTATACATGAAAACTATCCTAATAAACACCGCGTAATGGGTATTTACATCAAAACAAGGCACCAAAGCAGTGTCGGTAAACATTAAAACCGACTTTAAAGAGCGTGTCTGGATAAAACTAACATCGACAGACAAGAAAAATGGCTGTGCAGAAGTACTAATTCTGTTAAGGAAAACAGCGATGAGCTACATAAACTTGTAACTGAAGTTTCGCATTAAAAAAAGAGTGTTTTCACCAGTGTTGGTTTTTGTTGATTTTAACTTCCTTACACGTACTGTAATATAGACGGGAACACACGGAAAGCAAGAGGAGGAAGAGGAGGAGAGAACTTTATAGTACAGTACAAGAGATACAGACTATAGATTTGGTTGGCTTAATATAGATCGAAATCGGGTAAATAACTTTCTTTTAAAAGTTTATTTTCAGGTTTATTTTTTATTTCGTTTCAGAGAAGTGGAATGATTTGCCAGAATCGATAGTTGAACACAGAAATCATAAAAGGCTTTGAAATGCTGACGAACAACCATCTAAAAGACAATATGTAAAATGCTTACAGGTCATTTTTAATCTCTCAAATGTGTATGTAGTAAGTACATTACTAAAATGTCAACATATAATCTGTGTAATATGTCTTATGATACGGATATTGTAGCTATCAGCATACGTCTATAGTTTTTTAATCAAATTAATTAACATCTAAGTAAAGATATTTTTGATTAAATCATACTTTCATGGTTTCACCCGTTTTTAACCTGTCTGGTCCACTGCCGCTATCGGTGTCGATGATTACAGGAGTTGATAATCGTATTCACAGATGTTTACAGGAATAACCGGCTATAAAGGGGGGGGGGGGGGATACTGGAAGGTGACCAGTTCTCGCAGCCAGTTTTCGCCATCGTACCTGTATCTGTACGATTTCTTCGCAAATTTAGTCAATAAAGCCTTCTTCTGATAAGAGACACTCCCAAGCTGATTTCCACAAAAATTGTCTCAAAATTCGCCTGTGATCAAAACTTACATATGCGATGGCGAGAATTGGTACTCGGCGAGAACTGGTCGCTTGCCAGTGGAGTTACCGGAATTGTTATCACATGCAATGAAACATATATCATTATATAATCATTATATATCATACTTTTTTTTCAGAAACTAGACTGGTTTTACTTTAAAAGATACAATCAACGGGATTGGCATTGGAAAAATCACGCAATTTTCATGTATGGAGAATTAACTTACAGTCGCGTTTTTTTCCGAATTTATTTCAAAATGGCGGATAATCCTAATAGTGAAATTGCAATAAAACGTCGAGGTATGAGAGAAAAATACGTTTTCGTATGTGGATATAAAGGATAGCGATATTAAACCCTCGGGATCACAAAATGCTGTAAAACCCGAGGCTTTCTGAGGGTTTTAAAACATTTTGTGATCACGAGGGTCACACATACGAAAAAGAGTCTTAAAATATTGTCCTATCCCCTAACATACCCGATTTTTTTCTATTTTTTTGAGAGGTTTAACGCTTCATAAATTTTTTTCATGACAAGCCTTATCTATGTTTTTCAGCTTAAAACAATGCTGCCCTTTCTAAAACCAGCATATAAATTGGGTCTGTGCTTTTGATTTGTTTGCCCAACTACTATATTTGTTATTTGTTATTTTTAGAATTGTTGGTTAAAAGTTTAAATTTACTTAACTGTACTAAAATGTAAATATAAAATACTTTCACACTTGAATGCTTACTAGATGCTAAAAGTCTCGTCGCGGTGATTGATTTATTGATTGATTAATGGGATTTAAACGTAGCAATGGTGATTTAACAGAAACATTTTACTAAAAGAGTGTGAAATATCGAAATGTAAGAAACACACTTTTTCAAAATGATCGCTAGTTACATCGATTTGTCTCCATGATAAGTCTTATTCGAGATTTAACCAAGAATTACTCTGTAAAACTAGTCAATCTCACGTGATAATAAGATCGACTGCTCATATTTGGTATATTCTTCAAGAAAAATAACACTGTCGCTTTATAGATATTACTAATCATTAAATACTCATCCGGTCGAAATATTTTAATGTAAGAGTTTATTCACTAGGGATTAAAGCTTTTCTCGTTCCTCTCCAGGATATTGGTATCGATTTGATATTCGGAACATCCGGTAAGCGGACAGTAGATTCGCACACCGTGGTGCGAGTAATTTATTAAAGTGTTTTTTATAAAAAAAAATGTACAACATAGAAGACTAAGGATTTGACACATGTATAATGCCCCGCTACATATAGAAAGACCTATTTTTGATAATCACAGAATATCCTTAAAGGGACGTCAGTATTTGTTTGGTGTTGTATTCTCATATCATAACAAAATGAAATTATGTTTAGGAATGGAAGTGGATCTTTAAAATAATGCCCATGAAATTAAAGCGTCGCGAACTTCTTTAATTTACAGCAAAACATATGTCGGTTCATTTTCTTTTGACGATATCAACATTTTTCATATTTCGTAATTACACAATAGTTATGAACAAAAAACTCCTTATCATGCAATTATTTGTCTACAAAGACATATACTTTAATTTATTTGTCTGTAAGGGAACCGATAGATTTCTGAGACTTCTGGAATCCTTTATCTTCAGGAACCCTACAGTATCGTACAATTTTCCACACTGCATATCAATCTGTCGTGCGTGTTTCTCCTCTATTGTCAGTCTCCATTTAGAGGATGTTAGTTTAGCATTCGTCTTTTTGACACACCAGTAACAAATATCCACAACATCAGTTTGTAATGTCACAAATTCTACATATTTACGTATTTGTAAGGTAAACTCTAAATTCAAAAACCTAAACAAACTGTTACTTTGCTGTATTGAATCATTGGTGAAGCTTTCGTACTGGAGTATCCTAATGGTGTCTGGGTATTGTTTATTTAACCGCTCCGCAATTAAGATGTCTGATAACATTTGATTACAATGTAAAGAGGCAATGGATTGTATTGATGACCATTTCTGTCTGTCTATTTTTAGTTCAGAGGACAGCCGCCCTCGAGGATCCCGTAACAAATGGACCACTTTCAATCCCGGAAGCCATTTTAGAAGCAACGCCACAGACGCCATATCCAAACGAATAGTCTTGATGATGGTAACATTGTTGGAATGACAAGGTTTCATAAGAAACTTTAAACAACGATTAATAAGACCCATGGTTTTGTTTACGTCCATGTCAGCCTTGCTCACACACCTGGAATATTCTCCATAAGCATCAGAGTAAGAAAGCATGATACTGGTGAGGTCTTGTGTGTTAATGTTCTGGACATTACAAGTGAACCAATTGAATACCATCTCCGCCATTACATAAATGGAATCGCTTTTCTTGTACGACCTGTAAACAAAACATGTTAACGTAATGAATGGATATGAAAATAGTGTAAAAATATAACGCCGAAATAACATTATTGATAATAGTGTCATAACCAAATTAAAATGAAGGAATTTGAAGATGGTACAACACGTAATGCGATCTCCACTCATCCCATCGGAGAGCTCAGTCCGACCTGCCAGACCCCATACAAAACTGGCATGTCCAAGCTTAGATTGCTAAAGCTACTTGAAATATAACTTAAAAGAAATCTATAAGTAAACTCAAATTTCAAGATATAAAGTTATTATTTCCCCATACATTTCTTGAATCCAAATATACCATCAGTAAGAAGAGAAAAAAAATACCAAAATCCAGTTTGGCTCCAAATTGTTAAGTAAGTTGGGTTTGTTTGAAGCCCTATTAACATTTAGGGCCACAAATGGGCATAGCTAAGGCGATGATACTGTGTTTTTTGGAATAGACTTATACAAAATGAAAATAAATTAAGTAGTATACTTTATAAACTAATCTCTATGCTACATTTCGAAGGAATATACACGTTTAAATGGATATCTTTCATTAAAAACATTTTTGATGAATCTGGTCAGTCAAACATCTTCCTCAATGAAATACGAATAATTAACAGTTTTTATAAATATTTTATGAAACAGCGCCTTCAAGATCAATTTCTAAAGAAATGGGTCTCAGATGTGGAAAACTCATCAAGAGGGCAATCTTATCTAATATATAAAAATAATTTGGATTTTAAATGAATAGAGTATACATAACTAAATTCCGTACATCAAATTAAAAAAAAATCCGATTGAGACTGGAAGATGGCGTGATGTCGAGAAACGTGATAGAATATGTCATTTATGCAACGAAAATATCGGGGATGAATTTCATTATCTGTTTGTATGTAAACACGAAGAAAAAGAGATGATATAGTACGGTATAAATTTTGTTAAATTTCCAAATTAATTGCCGAATTTTTAGTAATATTGATAAATGATGTCCATCCTGCCACGTGCAGTTAAAATGTAACTAATCCACGTAACAGATTTTAATACGTGAAACACATTTTAATGTGTCTGGGTGACTAAAATAAAATCTTGACGAATCTTTAAATCTTGAAAGCCGAAGTAACCGGAGACAAAGCACGGACCTGCAGTCAATATCTGACAACTGTCACATAAACGACCTGCAGCCAATACATGTATCTGACAAATGTCACATAATGATTTCGAACTTGCAAACCAAAGGTGGACGGCTAGTGGTATTATGTCGCAAAGAAACGTAAAAATATGAAAGTGGTCAAGCTTTTTGAAACCACTGTATATATGCTAGGGTGCAAAACTGGACGCAATCTCACAAGAAAAGGGCATGGTAAAGGACTTCTGGACTCTTGAGGTTTGATTAAAAATATGATAGAGCATTTAAGTGTTCTCGGTTTAACATTGTAAATTGAAAATTTCCAGGATCATACACAAATCATATTAACGTGACAGTTGTCCATCATACCTCCCTGTTTTGTTGAGAAATGTGACCACATTTCCATTAACGATGTCCTCCTCGATGTATCTTAATGGCTCAAACACATACGAGCTGTTGGTGACCTGTTGTAGCAGATCTCCTGCCAGTGTGGACCCGCTACGCTGGTACGTGATAACCAGAACACGTTTCTGCTGAACTTTTTAAATAAAAAAATTGTTTTTATTTTTAATAAACACTTGATCCAAGAAACTACCATAGAAAGCGTTTTTGCTAGAAAAGAATTCTATGACATAAGATGTTACTTTGATACAATATCTATTCACATCGTGACCCAAATAAGCCCTTCATACTCATAACCTCGGACATACATGTATATAGAAAACACATTAAAACCCAGGTTTCATTTGGACATCACACCATTGATAGTCATTTTATATGGTGACCTGAATATGTCCCCTCCCGAACAGACATCACAGATGTACATTAAACACCTAATTGGCAATGTGATTTTGTTGGAAGAAATAACGGAGTTTTATACCAAATTAGAAGATGTAAACAACATCTATGAATGAAGCATCACAGAGACAAAAAGGTACATTATGTAGAGGATAAATGTGCTGATGAGTAAAAATTATAAAAAAAAAACAAAAACAAAAAAAAAAAAACTTGTAAATCACCGATTTTAACATTGGTGAACTGATGAATACCTGAAACGGTTTCATTGTCTTGACTTAAAATCTGTTTGTGTCCATCTTGTCCACGATCTGTTAAAAGGAAAAAAAAACGAAAATATAAATAAATTAAGTTACACTGTAGGGCGGGGTATTAAGTTTGTCGTTACGTAATGCAACATACTGCAGGTTACTAAAAGTCACTACCATTAACTACAATGGCAACCACTGGAAGCCGTCTTTAAACCACCTTGGATATACTCAAGCACGTTAGGTATATCTAGATAAAACACAAGCAACGCCAATATCATTGTGAAGGATTTTCACGAATGTAGTAAATGTTATGAAAATATAATGAATTTCTGTTGCATTCGAAAAAATGAACAATATATAGTGCATTGTTTTCCAAAAGAAATTGTCTCATAAGTACATGCAGACCACTTATTTTTAAAGTAAACACTTCGGCTCTTGGCTTGTTGTTGTACAGTTTATGTTGCATATATGGCATAATTGCTGTATTCTTTTGATACAAAATATGTTGAAAATAGCAAAAACGCAATCATTTTAAGGTACATACGAGCAAAATAGACCTTTTTGGGACTGAAGAATTAACAAAATAATGCATCAATAAGATCAATGTGCAGATGCTTAAATAGATTACAGTGACCTACATCCTCAAAATTCTGAGCTGGAATTCAAAAACCAATGCTTCTTCAGCAAAACATGGACAACAAGAGATCCCAATGGGATCTTGGCGCCCACTAAAGAATGATCTATGTCTGGCAAACGAAAGAGGGATCTTTTCTCTGCGTCATTTGTATTACCATTTGAAATGCCTTGAACATAGACAAAAACATTTTGAGCAGCATACGATACTCAGCTTGCCCTAAGGGGCTTTATGTAGAGTATTATGCTGTTACGACTTGTCTCTATTACAATATCAATTTTTGAATCAAAGGTGGGGTAAAATCGTATGTAATGTTGGAAATGCTGATTTTCAGACCTGATGGGAATTCAAAAATGAGAAGGAAGTACATAAAAAGTGTGCTAGAGCAATACTATGAAAATCTTTCATATATGGATATGAAAGATAGGGATATCCTACCCAAGGGTCACAAACTGTTCTAAAACCTGACAAATGCCAAGGATTTCTACAACATTTTGTGATTTCATGAGTTGAATATCCATATCCTTCATGTGCACATATGAAAGAGTATTTTCCTCTCATATCTCGACGTTTTATTGCAATTTTACTACTATGAATTTCCGCCATTTTAATAATGCTCGACCACTGACAAATGGTATATTTTCACTATCAAAAACATGAGCAGACGATTTAGTATTTTTCTTCAGCTACAAAAGATATCTACTTTACACCATTACCACCATTGAAAAGTTTGAGCTTGTAATTTTACTTTAAGTTAAATGATATAAAAATAGTTATTTGCATCCCGTAAAAATTCCGTTATTGTTAAAATGATTAATATCATTTATGCTCTGTCGGCGATGGATTATCTTTAATATTAATTCGAAAGAACCACGACTGCAAGTCACTTTTCCATGTATGAAAATTACGTGATATTTTCATCGCAAATCCCGGTGTTTGTATCTTTTAAAGTAAACCCCAGCCTATTTTCTGAAGAAAAAGAAAAAGAAAGACTGTGACGTCAAGAGGCTTTATCACACTTTTGTCTTTGATAATGAACGTTTTGCCCATGCGGTACTAGTGCTGTCCGTGCCGTCATATCAGCGCCCGGGCTGATATCACATTATGACGTCATAATTTGATATCAGCCCGGGCTGATATCAGTTATCAGCCCAGGCTGATATCAGTAATCGGCCCGGGCTGATATCACGTCATCCGGGGTTTTCAGTCCGGATTTTAGAGTTGCCGCTTCGATTCAGTTTCCTATAGACAATAAGTTGAATAACGGATACAATATTCAATTTCAAAATAGATCTCGGATAAACGTATTGAGAAAGATATCAGAAATCAGAAATAGTCTGTTTCATGATGATTTTACTGGAGATGAATGTCTTAACTAAGATCAGGTTGAAATGAGTTTTGTCCACAGTGCCGAAACAAAGCATCGCAATTCACATAATTATAACACAAAAAGAATGTATTCGGTATAGATAAAATCAACGACATGCGTTTGTCAACAAGAAGAGACACAGGAATAAATTAGACTGTTTCATACATGTACGTGTAGTTTAATTTTCCCGTCGAATTCATAATTCCTGTCCGTTGTAAAACTGATCATTCTGAAATGAACCCGCTTTGCCCGAATTTGTTGAACATTATCATTTTTAAAGTGATAGTAAACATTCACTAGGATCTTGTTATTTTGCTTAAAATTTATGTTTCAACTCGTTCATTGAACCGGGGATTACAATGTATTTGTGAAAAACCTATACAGTGTACATGTACATGTAATGAAGTTGTTCCACTGTTTCAACATTAAATTGGCCTACAATATGACCAGTGGAATATCGGTCATTAATCAATACGTTTTAATACATGTTTTTAAATTGTTAAAATTTCTTTCCTTTTTTTTCAAAATGTGTGATAAAAAGGTTATGATACGACAATTTTGATATCCCACCCTTTATCAGCCCTTGACCTGATATCAGCTCTCGGGCCTGCGGCCCTTGGGCTGATATGGCGGTCTCGGGCTGATAAAGGGGTGCGATATCAAAATTGTCGTATAATAACCTCTAATTATTTGATGGGTAGCCATGCAATATCACCTTAGGGGACATGCGTGTATTACCCGAGACCAGCCAGTATTACACATGTAGGTATGAGAGAAAAAGAGGTTAAAGCACGTGTTCTAACTTGATAATATAATGAACGTTTTGCCCATGTGATACAAGCACTGTCTGCGCCGTGTCATATCGAGGCCCGGGCTGATATCATGTTATGACGTCATAATTTGATATCAGCCCGGATTGATAACTCATATCGGCACGGGCTGATATCAAATTACGACGTCATAACTTGATATCAGCCCGGGCGGTAATATCACGTCACCTGGGTTTTCATTCCGGATTTTCGTGTTGCCCTCCGATTCGTTTTCCTGTGCAGACGATACGTTGGATAGCAAATTAAACTTTTACTTTCAAAATCTCTCTTCATGATGATTTGACTAGAAACATTATCTTAAAAGTAGGATAAGGTAAAAACGAGTTTTGTTCACAGCGCCGAAAGCGAAGCGTCAGAATATATATTTATAACACAAAAAGGAAACATTTTGGATATAAGTAAAATCAAAGGTATGCTTCTGTCAACAAAAAGAGGAAACATCTAATGAAACTAATTCAATATTAAATTCGCCTTATTATGACCAATGGAATATCATCGTGAGTTTCATTATGAATTACATATATATGTTTTATACGTTTTAATAAATGTCTTGAAATTATTACTTTTTATTACAGAAACAGTATGTTGATGATTTGACTGGAGACTTTTGTTTCAAAGGTAGGGTTAAGCGCCAAGAACGCTTTCTTTTTTTCAAAATATGTGATAACAAGGTTATGATATGACAATTTTGATATCGCACCCTTTATGAGCTCTTGCCCTGATATCAGCCCTCGATCGGGTCTGCGGCCCTTGGCATGGGCTGATATGACGGTCTTGGGGTGAAAAAGGGTGCGACATCAAAATTGTCATATAACAACCTAAGTACATGTATTATACCATGTATACTATACACGATGTACTTAATACTGCATTTCTGCCATGCGAAATATCGCTTAAAAATATATCACGAACGATTCAAAACCCCGTGCTTTTGTGCAGTTTGCATTTTATATACAATGTAATGCAATTTCCTATGGGGAATTTAAATCAAGGAACTCCTGAAAGTTAAGGAATGACCATGAAACTAGGTCATGGAGCCTACACAGGCAATATTTCTTCACATGAATTTCACGCGGACCGAGGCATAAAAAGTAAATTTCACGTGAAAAATTTCACGTGAAATTTATACGAAATTCACGTGAAGAAATAGTGACAAGATTTTACGATTTTCGCAAATAATTGTTCGTCATAATAAAAAATTGCTTTTAAAACATAGAATTATTTTAAGGGAAACTTTTGTCAGCAGGAACGATATGTTTCTTTATGAAAAACACTGTGAAACATGTGCAAAAACTATTAACAAATGTACTTTCACGCCGTAAATTCACTTACCCAATGGGGCTAGATCCATATAATATACATTTCCATACCAATGGGTAGTCATCAATACACAAAACAATATCGCCAGGATTAGAACCAAGTACATATATCGGAGACAGTTTGACACTTGCAGCATTTTGATTGTGTGTACCAATATTATGTTAAGTTTGATCCGCTAGAAGTCATATAGAACTGGATTTGTTAGCTATACCATCACAGTCAATCTTCAGCTGTCGAATGTTCAATTTACATATCATTAGTAAGGATATATTGTACCCGAGGAATACAAGTAAACAATGTACACAAATTGATGTCTCACAGATACGAATAGATTATTTCTTAATTGCAATGTCAGGGACCATTATATACAAGGTAAGATTACTATTTAAGATTATCAACCTTTTCTTTCACTCAATGACATCACTGTAACGATCTTTCACGATTCGGGTCCAGAAAGTTGAGTAGTTACTTGAATGTCCCTGTCTTCTACATGTTTATGCATAGCGATATTATAACAAATATAAACCAATAAAACAAATGTCTATTATCCTATGTTCTAAATTTAGACTAATCATGGTCTCCGGTCACGCACCTACCAAGTTTAAAGACATTTAACTGATGGCAATCGCGATATATATTTGAAGACAAAAGCACCATTATGGGGCTTTAATTGGAACAGGCAGACAATGTACCTTTATATAACACCATCCTTTTGTCTAAAGCCAATACATATATACAATGCCCCAGGTATGAATAACTCCTCAATGATAACAACGAAAAAAGAATATAACAAAGGAAGTGTTGATATGTAATTCAATAAGGTTTTAGATATCTGTAAAAAAAATTCAAAAGTTTTTTTTACATATATTAAGATGGTACAGATTTAGAATACACATACATGCAAAATAAACACACATACACATACTCAGCCTCACACTCACACACCTTTACATACAGCCAGTTCAATAACACACAAAATGTTAACATCTGGCCTTTTCTTACACCTATCATCATTGACATACATGCAATCATACTCAGTTTATACATATGCACATACATGGATATATAAACACATCATTCTTAAATGGAAGACAAGTATGCGCATACATATACCAAAATACATTTTGGAAACATATACAAAAAGGACAAATTCAGACACAAATTAATGGTAGGGGTAACAATACAAAAAGATGAAGACCAGAGACAGATAAACAAAACAAACTACAATGTACACAACGTGTATTGACACGCACACACACACACATGGGATGGACTGGAAGTGTAAACAAAACAGAGACATGGATAGACAGACAGACACTGAAAACTAGACAGACAGGATTGAACAAACAAACAATGTACATGTAGTGTCAGAATGACAACAGATAAAACGAATGGGCATAAGGACAAATATAGATAGACAGAAGAAGAAGGGGGGGGGGGGAGACTCCTGTATGAAAAAACGTTTGATTTCATCTTTTCTAAAATGGACAAGAAGGTAGAAAATAGAACACCCCAAAAGTTTCTGAAATTCTGTGAAGTTAGTGTCATATTCTATAATTTCAAAATTTAGAAAATTATATGTGCCGTAATTTTCATACTTACAAATGTTACCAATAAAAAAAATCACATGTCCAAATTTTCGCCCAGTTATTGAACACATAACTTAAGACTGTGATCATCCAAATCAGCTTTTGAAAAACTTGGTCCAGGTACCTGGATATGTAATTCCAGTCACAGGGCCATGTATAGTTTCTATATGAAAAAATAGCCAGAAATACATATAGGGCCATGTATAGTTTCTATATGTATTTCCGGCTATTTTTTCATATAGAAACTATACATGGCCCTGTGTTCCAGTAGTAATTAGTTTCGTAATGCCATTTTTGCACATTGCAGAGTTATTTACCGTTGCGTATAGGTATTGATTGTGACGTCACCCACAAGACAGAATACGTGAGTTATCATTACTTCAGTAAAATAGTAATGATATGATAACGTGAGAGAACAATACACTTCTATTTAGAACGAATATACGTACCCGGCCTACTATACCTTTCGGCCGGGTACGAATTGGTCCCTATGTGTCGTAGTGGAGTATTGCCTCCGAAAATCACTTGGGCATAGTTTTCTATACTTTTTTGTAGGTTTCTAATTATTTTATGCGTATACATGCATTTACATATTATTTTTGTCCAAAATAAACATAACTATCATTCTTAATATCTACCGTACCGCTCACAAGACGTCATATTTACAATTTGTGGACTAGCCGTATAAATTCCCTTCAGAAAGACCTTCATATGTATTATGTAAAAAATAATGCCTCGATGAGAATTTGATATTTTATGTGGTTCAGTTTTATTGCCTAGTAGGTAAGCGATTTAAAAAAAGTACGATAAAATGCAAACAAACGTTTTATATTGGTTTGCATAATCATTACTTTGCTCCATTAGCAGTAATAGGCACCAATTGTAGCTCTAAAGACGACACCATTTTCTGTCAAAAAGTCTTCTGATCTACAATATTGCAGCTAACTTCTATTGTGTTCCCACAACGAAATTTGGAACAGATATATATCTAAATATTTGTTTTTACTCTGCCGTCTATAGATTTGAATACGATAGATGTGGTATATGTGTAAATATCAGTACCGTATTGCTACAACTTAAGGACACACCGTTTTCATCATATTATATTTTGTTATCAACCACTCGTCTAGGTTGGTCCACGTCTCTCTCTCGCGCTCTCTCTCTCTCTTTCTCTCTCTCTCTCTCTCTCTCTCTCTCTTTTATATCATCAGATATTCGATAAACATACACTCTTTGTGATCTAGCAATGGTATGAAAATAAAAAGAAGATTTAGATATATAATATTTTATGAAAAAGCACCTGGAACTATTGAAAAGTACAGAAAATAACCAATATGAACAATAACGAGGTTGAATGAGATCAAACACTAATGTGCTGCATCTATTGAAAAAACATACCGAATTAGTAACTGGTATCATAATTACAAGCCTATTTAGCAACTGGTATCATAATTGCATAACAAATTTGTGTCTTGTATTTAAATTTGCATACCTAATTATAGCTGCAATATTGTAGCTCAAAAGACTTTTTGACAGAAAATGGTGTCGTCTTAAGAAGGTATAGTAGGCCGGGTACGTATATTCGTTCTAACCTAATTAGTATCTGACATCATAATTTTTATATCTAATAAGTGTCTGTCACTGTCTGGTATCATAATTACATACCTAATTAGTCACTGGTATCATAATTACATACCTAATTAGTCACTGGTATCATAATTACATACCAAATTAGTCACTGGTATCATAATTACATACCTAATTAGTCACTGGTATCATAATTACATACCAAATTAGTCACTGGTATCATAATTACATACCTAATTAGTCACTGGTATCATAATTACATACCTAATTAGCAACTGGTATCAAATTATATACCTAAGTAGCGACTGGTATCATAACTTCATACCTAAGTAGCAACTGTTATCATAAATGCATACCAAATTAGTGTCTGGTATCATAATTATATACATAATTAGTGTCGGGTATCATAATTATATACATAATTAGTGTCTGGTATCATAATTATATGCATATTTAGTGTCTGACATCATAATTACATACCTAATTATCAACTGGTATCATAAATGCATTCCTAACTAGTGAATAGTATTAAATTACATACTTAATTGTCATTACATGTATGTATATTTATTATCACAATTATATACAAAATTCCATTTAGATTTACTCCTACAATGAAACCAAATTATGCAATTGTACATAGCTTGTTTTCAAAGAATATACCCACATCTATAGTTTTGTAGGAAATTAATAGTTTGCTTCTGTTGTCTGAATAACATTCTATCTTTAGATGCAACAAAATATATATATGTATACATAATTTCAACATTTTCTTTGTCAAAAATTTAGTTATAAAAATAGTCAAAGAATAATATAAATGCCTGTATAAATCACCCACCACAAAAATGTCAGCAAATAATAAGTTTACAAATAAGTGATAATTTGCTTTTTTTTAAATTTGTCATTCGTATATGCGTACATGTAGCTTTAAAAATCAATTGTCTCACCACCACCTAACTTTTAATTAACTGTATGTTTGTGAAAGTTTGTACTCTGAAAATACGATTTTTTCCCCTTTTGAATATCTTATCTATACAACTTATGAACATCTTCTGTTTTCTCTATAATTTCTTTCTCTTTACTATAAACCTTGTCCTTTCCTTTCATCATCGATCCCTGTCTCTTTTTTCTTAAGTCTGAGTGCCCTGATTATAATGTATACGTATGTATGGTAAATTCAACCGGTTGCCACCCCATCTGTAGCTTGTTATTTGATGATCATGGGTAATGATTTAGTACAATATCGAGCGGCAATCGGTTGCTTCTTGCAACGTACTCATTTTTTATTGATGTCACAAAAATTTGTTTACTATATGAAATTGACCGATATTTATAGTGGCTGCAGGTCTAAAACAACTTTCATGTTTAAAAAACTTGTAACATTTATTTATGTGTTAATGAGATGTTTGACCAATAATTCTAGTTTCCTACTGATACTCTCATCATACTCTCATGTAATGATGTACATCAAAACCCAGGTCCTCCAGAACAAAATTATAATATTTCTATCTTTCATTTGAATATCCGTAGTCTAAGAAATAAACTATCCCAGTTAGAATATTAACTTCTGATAATGATGTTATCTGCGTCACTGAGACTCACCTTGATAATTCTGTAGCTGACACTGATTTACTTCTGGGAGGTTATGAATTATTCCGTAAGGATAGGGGAAGTCCGGGAGGGTGGTTAGCTGTGTATACATCCAGTCTCTTGTGCACCCGTCGTAGAGCGGACTTGAATTTCGAGTGGGCGAAGTGATATGGACAGAGATCCAGTATTTCTCCTGTGTACTTTGTATAGACCTCTACACGCTTCAAACACCTTTTAGGACCAATTTCTTTTTTCTATAGACAGTGCCTTCCAAGAAACTCCACACATCATTATAGTTGGCGATATAAACGTTGACCTTTTAACTGTCGGAAATTCACACAAAATCTACGATATTATCCATACAACCGACACGTGTAGCGCGCACGTCCTCTACACTACTTGACCCAATTTTACTGTCTGACACGTGTATCTCTAACTTTTCTGACGTAATTGATATTGACGACGAAATTTCTGATCACAAACCGACGACTGTAGAAATTAACGTAGAAACAGCTATCTCCAGAACATATAAACGAACAATAAGATGTTATAATCAGGCAAATTATGAGACGTTTAAAAATAAATTAGATGAGACTGACTGGCTAGATTTTTTTTCGACAGCGAACTCCCCAGACGACATGTGTGAAATAGATATAGCTGGGGAGTGCATACCAACTAAAACCATCACTATTCGACCTAGTTCAATTCTGACCTTAGACGAGAAATAAGAAAACGAGACAGACTTTTAAAGATTTTTAAACGACATCGAACAACGTTAAATTTGACTAACTTTCGGTAAAGCCAATTTGTTAAATGATTACTTTGTTTCCATATCATCTATTGACGATTCACAAATTGACGTTCCAGAGGTAGAGATTGTCCGACCCTAATATAACCGACATACAATTTCAACCGACCGACAATATAGACATTCTTAAATCCTTACCTATCAATAAAGCAGTAGCACACGACGGAATCAGCCATAACATGCTAAAACACACAGCATCTTCTATTGCATTACCCTTATTTCTAATATTCATATCTTCCTTGGATACTGGTATCTTCCCAAAACAGTGAAAATTAGCTTTGTTCATGCCATCCTTTAAAAAGGGAGATAAGCAAAATTCTACTAACTATAGACCTATCTCTTAAATACAATAGGAAAAGTTTTTGAAAGATTGGTAGTCAAATATCTAAACAATTACTTACTTGATAACTCGCTCATATATAAATATCAGTCAGGTTTTCAACCTGGACATTCGTCATCTCACCAACTTATTGAAATCTACCATTCCCAATGTGAAAATATTGAAAAAATGCACTCAACATGTTTAGTTTTCTGTGATATTTCGAAAGCACTCGATCATGTGTGGCACAAGGGACTGAATGTTAAACTAGCAAATTATGGTATAGGCGGAAAATTGCTAAAGTGGTTAAAAATTACATCAGTAATCGGAAACAGCAAGTTTTTGTAGGAAATAGTAAATTTTCCGTCAAATCTACAAATTCTGGAGTCCCCCAAGGCTCAGTATTAGGTCCGTTCCTTTTTATATTGTATATTAATGATATTTCTGACAACCTCGAAAGTCTGTCTAAATTATTTGCTGATGATACTTCTTTGCTATGCTCTGGGCCATCAATTTTAGAAATAGAAACTAAAATTAATGAAGACCTTATGAAAATTCAAAATTTGGCAAATAAATGGTTAGTAACTTTTAACCCCCAAAAGACGGAAGCTTTACTTATTTCTAATACGGAACATGATCACCTAATCGATATCAAATTCAATAATGTAAGTGTAGATTTTGTAGATAACCATAAGCACTTAGGAGTAACTTTGGAAGCTAATTGTAAATGTAAACAGGTATCAAAACAGATAAGTGTTCTTCGAAAACTTAAATATACTCTTAATAAAGAAACTTTAATAAAAATTTACAAGTCATACATTCGGCCACTGTTTGAATACTGTTGTGAGGTTTGGGATGGATTCTCTCTTAGTGACGCAGAAAAATTAGAAAAACTTCAGCTTGAATCTGCTAGAATAATTACTGGTCTACCGTCTTATGCTAGCAGAAATTCACTGTATTTGGAAAGCGGTCTAGAACCACTTACTTCCCGTCGTTCCCGTAGAAAACTACAACTATTTTACAAAATAAATAACAAAATTACACCCAACTACCTCTATTCATTATTACCCCCACTAGTCTCAGAAAATTCTTCCTATAATCTTCGAAATGCTAACAACTTTACTTTAACTAATTTCCGTCTCCAGATCTCAAATGTATCGTATTTTCCATCCACTATCCGACTTTGGAACCAACTAGATATAAATATTAGAAATTGACTTTATATATACCATCTTATTTAATTGAACTATTCCAACGCGATCTCTGATATCTGATACAATGCAAGTTAGAACCATATTATATATATCATCTTATTTAATTGGGCTATTCCAACGCGATCTCTGATATCTGATACAGTGCAAGTTAGAACCATATTAGTTATAAACATGTCAACACAGGGACTTAAGTAAGTCTATTTTCGAAATAATTTTTGATGTAGAACTACTTGTCCGAAACCAATAAAGTAATTAATGTTTGTGTACAAGAAGTTGTGTCGATGTAAGCCATTATACCATCTTGATTAACCAGCCTGATAAACGTTTGTTCTCCATTTTCTTTTTTTTATGCTAACAACGTTTTTTCAATATTATTTTATTTAAACATATTTTATTGTGTAATTTTATATACAATGGGATTGGGCACAAGTTTTCCAACTTATATGAAGCCCTCTCTACGGTGGCTGGGAGCGGACATGAAATAAATAAAATTATTGCGTTCGAACGAAATATTATTGCGTGGGAACGAAATACTATTGCGTTCGAACGAAATATTATTGCGTGGGAACGAAATACTATTGCGTTCGAACGAAATATTATTGCGTGGGAACGAAATATTATTGCGTGGGAACGAAATATTATTGCGTGGGAACGAAATACTATTGCGTTCGAACGAAATACTATTGCGTTCGAACGAAATATTATTGCGTTCGAACGAAATATTATTGCGTGCGAACGAAATATTATTGCGTTCGAACGAAATATTATTGCGTTCGAACGAAATATTATTGCGTGGGAACGAAATATTATTGCGTGGGAACGAAATATTATTGCGTGGGAACGAAATACTATTGCGTTCGAACGAAATACTATTGCGTTCGAACGAAATATTATTGCGTTCGAACGAAATATTATTGCGTGCGAACGAAATATTATTGCGTTCGAACGAAATATTATTGCGTTCGAACGAAATATTATTGCGTTCGAACGAAATATTATTGCGTTCGAACGAAATATTATTGCGTTCGAACGAAATATTATTGCGTGCGAACGAAATAATTATTTCGTGGGAACGAAATAATTATTGCGTGGGAACGAAATATCAACGGTTTACCTTTGGCTATTTCAAATGTGGCAGGCAGTCTGCAATTTCATATCAATATTCTTTGTAATTGGTCATTTAAAGTGGTTTTGTGTAAACCTTCTTAATAAGGTATATTTTATAAAGTATATTTTGCTTCGAAACCATTAATTTAAAGTTTATTGAATGTATGATTTGTATTCTATTTCAGTATTTGCCTTCAATGATTTGCATCAAAATTGTAGAGAAAGTCATGTAAATCCATTGTTTTACTTTTTAAAATAGTTGACTAAGTATTGATACAAAACAACTTTCGTTGTAACACAATTGCACACATTCAAATGGAAACATTGAAGCATAATGTGTTAAAGTCATATACACAGTAATATAAGAGCACATGTAATGCTTTTATTTACGGCAGCGTGTTAGGACCAATATATAGTTTTATTTATCATGTCCATACAGATTATTATCTTGTACGTTTAACTTAGTATCTTTTTAGTATCTATTGTTACAGTATCGTGTACATTTGTACGTACGTATGCAAAAACACTTATCTTGTACGTCTGTACGTACATCGTTGTATCATGTACGTACAACCTAGTATCTTGTACCTACAAATTATTATCTTGTACGTACAACTTCATATCTTACAAATTATTACAGTATCTTGTACGTACAAATTATGATATAGTACATTTGCACGCACAACGTAGTATCTTGTACGTACAAGTTTATATACTAAGTTGTTCATATGTACAAGATACTATATATATATATATATATATATATGCTGTACGTACAAGATAGGTACAATTATAAACATGTATATAGTGTCCCCTGTACGCCATCATAGGTACGTGTATTTCATTAGATATATTGATATTTCGTTCCCAAGCAATAATTATTTCGTTCCCACGAAATAATTATTTCGTTCGACGAACGCAATAATATTTCGTTCGCACGCAATAATATTTCGTTCGAACGCAATAATATTTCGTTCGCACGCAATAATATAATTTCGTTCGAACGCAATAATATTTCGTTCGCACGCAATAATATTTCGTTCGAACGCAATAATATTTCGTTCGCACGCAATAATATTTCGTTCGAACGCAATAGTATTTCGTTCCCACGCAATAGTATTTCGTTCCCACGCAATAATATTTCGTTCGAACGCAATAATATTTCGTTCGCACGCAATAATATTTCGTTCGAACGCAATAATATTTCGTTCCCACGCAATAGTATTTCGTTCCCACGCAATAATATTTCGTTCGAACGCAATAGTATTTCGTTCCCACGCAATAATATTTCGTTCGAACGCAATAATATTTCGTTCGAACGCAATAATATTTCGTTCGCACGCAATAATATTTCGTTCGAACGCAATAGTATTTCGTTCCCACGCAATAGTATTTCGTTCCCACGCAATAATATTTCGTTCGAACGCAATAGTATTTCGTTCCCACGCAATAGTATTTCGTTCCCACGCAATAATATTTCGTTCGAACGCAATAGTATTTCGTTCCCACGCAATAATATTTCGTTCGAACGCAATAATTTTATTTATTTCATGTCCGCTCCCAGCCACCGTACCTCTCCCTACAGAATTATAATTAATTATATAACAAAGAATACAAAAATGGCAAAAATATACATATTTACATATTTACAAGATTTGAGAGAGAGAGAGAGAGAGAGAGAGAGAGAGAGAGAGAGAGAGAGAGAGAGAGAGAGAGAGAGAGAGAGAGAGATTATTTTAATAAATGTATATAATTACTTAATTTATTGAAATGTATGTATTTGTGATCACTCCCGATGCTGACGACCGAAGTTGTACTGATCGCTGTTCTTGTCTCGCTGCTTTACTTAAAGTTCATCACATCCCGTGCCTTGGTATCTTTCTCCTGTCAATATGTTGCTTTCTTAATTACGTTTCTCTTCGTTCGCCAGCATCGTAAGGATATTAAGAAACATTTTTTATTACATGTAGTTCATATTATAAATAGGAAACGTAGGAGGAGGGGGAGGGGGTTAGAACCTATTACAGTCAGTTATATACTGTTGAGTGCTCTGACATATTGTAATGTTATCTTCAAGAGATAAATCCGGACTTCCATGTAGTAGTAGCTACAGGTCTAAAGGAATGAAGTTGTTTAATGTTCGAAATCATTGAATTCTCTGGTCAGCGTAATTACATGTATAACATGTAAAGAAGAAGTGGTGGGCATCCTCAATGGGATGTCCACATTGGCACTGCTGGTAATCTATCAAATTAAAGCGGAATAAATCATGTTTTAGGGTACTGCATCTATTTCTTAATCTGGCATGCAATATATTTGCTTTTCTATTTCCAATAGAATAATAAATAGGTACTTTCGTAAGATTATTTAGAGACTTTTTAAAAATGAATGACCTCCCAAGCGATCAAGACAAAAACGTTAATAATAGTCATGTATTGAAAGTGTGTTGAAATTGATCATTTGGACTCTAAGAAAGTTGTCTTATTAAGCAAGTGGTCTTTATACAGAGGTGGTCGTTCAAACAGGTTTGACTGTACTCTATATTCGAGGAAAACTAATTGACCCATTTAAATTATATGCTAGAACCATTGGAAAATAAATGCAGTATAACAAAAATCGTAACTGACATAACCGAGATTTTATCACACTGGATACTGGTAACATAATCTGTATTACTTAACTTTACAGGTAATGTGTTATCTTTTAAACTTTTTTAAAGATGTTATCTAAAGCAAATACACACACAGTCGTATATAAATGTGTATTTTTAAACATTCGATTAGCAAGAAAAATATGTCGACTTGATTTGAACTCGAAGGACATTAAAATGCATCCATTAGGATGAACTGCGCATCTAACTGTGGGAAACAGCACTCTTCGGTAAAGAACAAAGTTTCTTCATATCAAGAACTATCCAAGGATACGTCATTGTCATTATTCTAAGGTAAATATTGGGCAAGTTGGGGTGAGTCACGTGAGATTCTGTAATGTTAGATATTGTAATCCACAAAACAATGGATGACACCGCAACAGTTTTAATTTCATCTAGCCTCCTATCATATTACTATTTAAGAAAATGTGTTATAGATTATTTCATGCCATACCTAATTTTAAGGTTGATATATTATGCAGTAAATGTGATGGTATTGATATATAATCTAAACGTTTGTTTTATATTTCAGATGGCCACGAATGACAAATGGTATCCTCCTTCCCCGGATCAAGGTATACATTATAATACTTCCTCCATAAACCATTGCGCATTCAGTCACATAGAAATTAAATTATTTTCACAGTTTTTACTATTTTGCTTTGACGATATTTCATATCTTGAATGAACTGTTGAACGTACTGTATCATAATTTTTAATAAAGATTTATCATGATGCATATAAAATATCCATACCAGTGTGTATATTTGTATAAGTAGCGTTATGATTATGCAACAGATACGTATACTACCTGTAGGAGATAACGATAGTGAACGATGTATATCCTTGATAACCGAAAGCTGTATGACTGTTTCGTGACATTGTTTGTGACATTTTGTCATTAAGTTGTATTTTTAAAATGGATCATGGTTACTCATAAGAATCATTGATACTCCAGGAGTTACTATCACTGTCGTTATATCCACCCCTGGGATACGTCATAACTATCTTCAAAAACGCAATCTTTTGCCACATGATTTCACTTTTGTGTATAGATGTACCGGTAGTATTATGATCCAAAGTATTAGGAAATAATTTTCTGTGTTTTTTTTTCTTTTTTTCTAAATTTCGATTAGGTCCCTCTAAGCCTGTGCTGCATGGAAAAAGATTTTTGCCCAAATCACTTCAAATTTATATTAAAAAAATCATCACTACTGTGTGTGTTCAAATCTGCATACAGAGCTACATATTTATGGTACTCCATGTTGAACAATGAAAACAAAACTGAGTAAATGTTTCAGTGAATACCATACAGTTACTGTGCATGGATCCTTTAAAAAACAATCATGATTCTTGTTCTCCGAATGAGGTAATGAAATGTATCATGACTATTTATATATGTCTCAAGGTTTAAATAGGTAGAAAGGGGTTACCTGGGGCTGTGGAATAGTTAAAAAAAATACCCAGTGTAATACTGGAAAGTACCAGTAACATTCAGTGCCATGTTTTAAGAATGAGAAACGCCTCAAACTGTGGAATAGTCAAGATAACGAATAGTTATCGGCGCTTACGGGCCTCAAACTATTCATTATTCAGTTTTCGATGTTTCTCAAAATAACAATTACAAACTGATCATGTTTATTGTACAAAATCAACTGAATATTACCTTCGGAATAAATGTTGTTGTTGGTCATTACTGCACAATGTTGTCAATGTTGTCAATGTATTAAAGTTGTTGACGTTCTTGCCATTTTTCTATTATAAGGAATGCATACAGCCCAAATGCCACGTGCTGCTGAAGATAACTCTGGTAACATAACGAAAGAATATAACCGTAAGTTGGCTCATGTTTATATAATAAAAATGTGTTGACATTTTTGCCTTTCGATTGCACAGAAAAATGGGGTTGGTTAAAATACAATGAGTTGACTTCTTTTTTTATTTGATATTTTTCCGGTTATGTAACAAACCAATAACATATATGTAAAAAAAATCGAACAAATGTTGTTGAACGTGAACTGAGAGAGTAGTTCAGTAGTACAGATGTAGGGTTTTATTTTCTGGTCATCAGTCATCAGCATCAGACATGCTATAAGTTTCCTTAGTTTTAACATCTATGCCGGGTGTATATTTCGATATTCAATGTTTTATGTAACACGTTGTTGTTCGATCGCATTTTAAAAACGAAATACAATGTATATGTTTTCATACTTTGTGGATTCAAACCCGTTACGTAATGTTGTTTGGACGAATAATAGTTTGTTCGTCAAAATAGGTGGAGTTATTATCTTTGTTTGCTTTTTAATATTTATTGCACTTTTCCCCTCATTTTCATTAACTTAAAGTTAAGTTTATTTTATATGATTTTAAATTACCATGTGGTATATGACATTAAACGTTAGTCTGGTTATTTTTTTTATGTTTTTATTCGGACAGGATCCACTCGAAAGGTTTTCTAAGTTTTATAAAGCATGATTTCAAAAAAAACAACACTACATGATTTCCATTCAAATATGAGTGGTATATGACTTGAAAACTTTCCGTATTTACCGTCTTTTTTTAATCAAAGTTTTTTATTTGCAATTATTATCAAGTGGTTTGCATGTTCAATAGTTGGCTTCTCAATGTTATCATTATTTTAATCTAAGCAGTAGGTGTATTAGGTTGTTGGTATTATTTTTCTAAACACATTTTAAAAAAAAATACTGATTAACATTTGAATGTGTACAGGACCTTTCTAATGAATTGGACAGGCTAACTTGTCCTTATACTTGCAATAGCTATATTTTTCTTTGAATCTTTTTAATTAGTTTTCTAAGGTAAGGTATTCTAAGTTTTATAAAGCATGATTTAAAAAAACAACAACATGATGTTTATGCTAATGACTTGAAACTTTCCGTATTTTACCGACTTTTTTTAAAAAAGTTTTTATTTGCAATTTATTTTAATGATTACGTATAAGACACTATGTTTAGCTAATTGTGGCACGTTTATAGCATCTTCACTTACACATCGTAACTTTTGGTTGAAAGTCTCAACATTATTTCGTTTTCCTGATTACGTAATGTTGTAAAGTGTAGTAAAGAGTAAAAACAAACCAAATGGCACAACCCGTTGGCACTAAAGCTGACAACAAAGCGGAAGTGTTTAACAGTAATATAAGTTACTTATTTTTATTTTAAATATCAATATTGAGTTATCGTTATTGTGTTACGATTGTACAGAATAGAAAATTGATTTTGTGAAGAAGAAGGAAATGCAATGAGATGATATATGTTACTTTTAATTTGACATTTATTCTTATTGTATAACCAATATTTTATTTAACAAAATGTTTTGATACTTGCCTTTCGGAACAGGTAAAGTATTTTATTTCCAACCAACGTTATTATCACACCTGCATTGTGTTGGCTATTGAACATCTATTCTGAGTGTTTATGTCGATATTCAACTTTTAAGTCTTAGTTTCATGGACCGCTTTGCAGTCCATTCCAAATACCGATACCCTACTCAACTTTATCCTATAGAACCACCAGAAAGATACTGTAATCCTTAAAAATATATTTTCCACATTATTGTTTGAAGCACAGAAAAATGTTTTTACAAACCCTTTATTCATTACGCCACTGATAGCCTTATTACCATCGTTATATTCTGTATCTTCTTCAGTTTCTCTCATTTAAAAAAAATAAATTCTCATTTATGATTCCGAAATTTGAGCGAGTGCGTGGCTTATGTAGTTCTGTAGTAATCTAGTTTTTCACGGTCATAAAGGATTTATAAGTGTTTAGATTTGGATGGACATTTTATAATTTCAGAATCGTCCGCAAATTTACGAGTTGTGCTGATCGGGAAAACCGGAACAGGAAAAAGCGCCACGGGAAACACAATTATTGGTGATGATGTCTTTGAATCCAGATCAGATCCTAATTGTGTTACCCAGGATTGCAAGGTAGGGCAGAAAGAAAGATTTAGTGTTAAGCTGGAGGTCATTGATACGCCAGGGTTCATGGATCCAATGCTATCTCCAGAGAATATCGCAGAGAAATTTGCTTCTTGTAGCTGTCTAAAGTCTGGAGTTCATGTCTTACTCCTGGTGTTGAGGATAGGACACAGATACAATGGCAACGATGCAGAAGCAATGAAATTAATCGCTAAAATCATTGGCGAAGATTTCGTACATCATGCAGTTGTCGTATTCACAGGAAAAGAGCAACTTGATGAAAGCAACAGTTTGGAAAACCATATTTCCAAATTACCAAACGAAATAAAGAAGATTATTAAATCCTGCAAAGGTGGTGCAATTGCTATATCAAATACAGGAAGCCCTGATGAAAGAAAAGAATCAGCAAGAAAGATCATCGACAAGATCCAAGACATAGTAAGGCAGAATGGTGGAAGTGACAAACAGTACAGGATGGCTGTATTCCATGGCATTGAAAGACGTATCGAGGAAGGAAGGCGCAGAATTCGCGAAAGCAATACTCAAATACAAGAAGAAATCCGTTGTTTAAGGTCTGAAATGGATAAATTAACAAGAGCTGATCAGCACGATCAGCGTCAGAATATTGAGAGAAAAATTCAACATCTTGAGACCCAACCGATAAACGATGACACGGCTCAATCAGCGGCTACTCATCAAGCCTACTTTAGAAGCATATCAGATATAATTCAAAGCATACCTGTACCTACATCCAACATTATAGATTTTGGATTAGGAGCTGCAACGGTAGCAGTCATAGCGGTATTGATGAAAGTTTTCAAGTGACAAACTGAAACTTTACTTGTTATATTTGATAAAGATCAATGTCAATGTTGTAATGAACGCTGAATATAATAACCGTTTATAGTGTCGAGATGTGAGATAATAGGCAGGTATTGTGTTTATCTATCGTTTTTCATAATCTAACAATATCTAAGAAGTATCATTAACGGTATGTTCCGGGTAACACGTGATACGTACAAACGTATGTCTGTAGGATACGTATGACCTCAAATAGTAAATATGGGACAAGGAAGTAATCCAAACCATGTAGACGAAATGTGTTGCCGAAAGGTCAAGGTAGTCTAGCTTGTCCCTTTATTATCTTAAAACAAACATGAAATATACACGGTAACATAACTTTCATTCCAACAGGATCCAGCTTCGTCAATATCCCTTAGCTTATAATGAAATTGATCATCATAAAAGCCTTAGAAAAGTTAGGTAAAGTGTCTCCACGTAGTACATCTTTTCATAAGATGTTTTATGGGGAATATAAAATTAAGAAGATAAGAGATATTAATAATTAAGAAACTAGACCTGTTCTAATTGACGCATTCACGAGATAATTCCCGATATTTAAGGGTGTTGCTATAACCGCCATGATATCCACCCCGAAATAATGTCACTGCAAAACTGAAAACTGTATGCAACAACAGATGAGACAGGTAGTTTGGTTCTTGAATGTACATCCAAATGAGGATATACTTTATGAGTTTCAAGTTGGGCATCGATTTCTGCAATCGTCAACGATAGTTTCTGTATACCTATGATTGGTGAGTTTTACTGACATAGTCCAGAGGTGGATGTAAGGGAGTTGCTAAGATGACACTGTGACTATATATGACATAATAAAACACCGGCAAGTTAACATGGCTTGTGTTATATCTTATAACTTACATCTAACTGGGCGTGTCTATACGTAAAACATGGCTAGTATTGTATCTTATAACTTACATCTAACTGAGCGTGTCTATACGTAAAACATGGCTTGTGTTATATCTTATAACTTACATCTAACTGAGCGCGTCTATACGTAAAACATGGCTTGTATTATATCTTATAACTTACATCTAACTGAGCGCGTCTATACGTAAAACATGGCTTGTATTATATCTTATAACTTACATCTAACTGAGCGTGTCTATACGTAAAACATGGCTTGTGTTATATCTTATAACTTACATCTAACTGAGCGCGTCTATACGTAAAACATGGCTTGTATTATATCTTATAACTTACATCTAACTGAGCGCGTCTATACGTAAAACATGGCTTGTATTATATCTTATAACTTACATCTAACTGAGCGTGTCTATACGTAAAACATGGCTTGTATTATATCTTATAACTTACATCTAACTGAGCGTGTCTATACGTAAAACATGGCTTGTGTTATATCTTATAACTTACATCTAACTGAGCGCGTCTATACGTAAAACATGGCTTGTGTTATATCTTATAACTTACATCTAACTGGGCGTGTCTATACGTAAAACATGGCTTGTGTTATATCTTATAACTTACATCTAACTGAGCGCGTCTATACGTAAAACATGGCTTGTGTTATATCTTATAACTTACATCTAACTGGGCGTGTCTATACGTAAACATGGCTTGTATTACATCTTACTGTATCTATCAGCTGTAATTATCATAACGGAATTTACCTCAACTTTGATTCAATAGTTATATAGTTTCATTAACTTCAACTTTGATTCAATAGTTTCATTAAATCCCCAAGTTTTTTTTATAGGGGATAGATTTTTATTTGACATTTTTTCCAAATACACTTAGTCTACAGTTTCTTTGATAATATGTTGAAATGGCGTTCGGTATTTTCACATTTTCAAGCTGTATGTCCCCATTGCCAAGTTTAATAAATTTTGACATCTCATTATTGATTTTGAGTTATTTATAAATTATAACTTACATCTAACTGAGCGCGTCTATACGTAAAACATGGCTTGTATTATATCTTATAACTTACATCTAACTGAGCGCGTCTATACGTAAAACATGGCTTGTATTACATCTTATAACTTACATCTAACTGAGCGCGTCTACACGTAAAACATGGCTTGTAATATATCTTATAACTTACACCTAACTGAGCGCGTCTATACGTAAAACATTGCTTGTATTATATCTTATAACTTACATCTAACTGAGCGCGTCTATACGTAAAACATGGCTTGTATTATATCTTATAACTTACATCTAACTGAGCGCGTCTATACGTAAAACATGGCTTGTATTATATCTTATAACTTACATCTAACTGAGCGCGTCTATACGTAAAACATGGCTTGTGTTATATCTTATAACTTACATCTAACTGAGCGTGTCTATACGTAAAACATGGCTTGTATTATATCTTATAACTTACATCTAACTGAGCGTGTCTATACGTAAAACATGGCTTGTATAATATCTTATATCTTACATCTAACTGAGCGCGTCTATACGTAAAACATGGCTTGTGTTATATCCTATTATATCTTACATCTAACTGAGCGCGTCTATACGTAAAACATGGCTTGTATTATATCTTATAACTTACATCTAACTGAGCGCGTCTATACGTAAAACATGGCTTGTGTTATATCTTATAACTTACAACTAACTGGGCGTGTCTATACGTAAACATGGCTTGTATTACATCTTTACTGTTTATATCTTACAACTTATCACAACTAATTTACAATGAGGCAATAGTTTCATTAAATCCCCAATACGTTAATTTGAAAAACATGGCTTGTGTTATATACTTAAATGCGTTCGGTATTTTACATTTTCACTGAGCGCGTCTATACGTAAAACATGGCTTGTGTTATATCTTATAACTTACATCTAACATCTAACTGAAACGGCGTCTATACGTATTAAAACATGAAGCGCGTCTATTACGTGATTATGTACTTAATCTTATAACTTACATCTAACTGAGCGCGTCTATACGTAAAACATGGACTTGTATTATATCTTATAACTTACATCTAACTGAGCGCGTCTATACGTAAAACATGGCTTGTATTATATCTTATAACTTACATCTAACTGAGCGCGTCTATACGTAAAACATGGCTTGTATTATATCTTATAACTTACATCTAACTGAGCGCGTCTATACGTAAAACATGGCTTGTATTATATCTTATAACTTACATCTAACTGAGCGCGTCTATACGTAAAACATGGCTTGTATTATATCTTATAACTTACATCTAACTGAGCGCGTCTATACGTAAAACATGGCTTGTATTATATCTTATAACTTACATCTAACTGAGCGCGTCTATACGTAAAACATGGCTTGTATTATATCTTATAACTTACATCTAACTGAGCGTGTCTATACGTAAAACATGGCTTGTATTATATCTTATAACTTACATCTAACTGAGCGCGTCTATACGTAAAACATGGCTTGTATTATATCTTATAACTTACATCTAACTGAGCGCGTCTATACGTAAAACATGGCTTGTATTATATCTTATAACTTACATCTAACTGAGCGCGTCTATACGTAAAACATGGCTTGTATTATATCTTATAACTTACATCTAACTGAGCGCGTCTATACGTAAAACATGGCTTGTATTATATCTTATAACTTACATCTAACTGAGCGCGTCTATACGTAAAACATGGCTTGTATTATATCTTATAACTTACATCTAACTGAGCGCGTCTATACGTAAAACATGGCTTGTGTTATATCTTATAACTTACATCTAACTGAGCGCGTCTATACGTAAAACATGGCTTGTATTATATCTTATAACTTACATCTAACTGAGCGCGTCTATACGTAAAACATGGCTTGTATTATATCTTATAACTTACATCTAACTGAGCGCGTCTATACGTAAAACATGGCTTGTATTATATCTTATAACTTACATCTAACTGAGCGCTCTATACGTAAAACATGAGCTGTATATCTACGAACTTACATCTAACTGAGCGTGTCTATACGTAAAACATGGCTTGTATTAATATCTTATAACTTACATCTAACTGAGCGCGTCTATACGTAAAACATGGCTTGTATTATATCTTATAACTTACATCTAACTGAGCGCGTCTATACGTAAAACATGGCTTGTGTTATATCTTATAACTTACATCTAACTGAGTCTATACGTAAAACATGGCTTGTATTATATCTTATAACTTACATCTAACTGAGCGCGTCTATACGTAAAACATGGCTTGTATTATATCTTATAACTTACATCTAACTGAGCGCGTCTATATGAAAAACATGGCTAGTATTGTAACTCTTATAACTTACATGGCTAACTTATAACTTACATCTAACTGAGCGCGTCTATACGTAAAACACATCTAACTGAGCGCGTCTGTACGAGTAAAAACATGGTGTTATAATCTTATACAACTTACATCCTAACTGAGCGCGTATCTATTAGGTAAAACATGGCTTGTGTTATATCTTACTTACATCTAACATGAGCGCGTCTATACCAGTAATAAACATGACTATGTGTAAAATTGTGTGTTATATCTTACAACCTACATCTAACTGAGCTCTATACCGTAAAACATGTAATGTGTATCTTATCTTATAACTTACATCTAACATGAACTTGTGTTATATCTTATAATTCTTACATCTAACTGAGCACGTCTATACGTAAACGTGGCTTGTGTTATATCTTATAACTTATAACTGTGAGCAGTCTATACAGTACCTTACAACTGACAGTTCGTCTATACGTAAATACATGGCTTTGTGTTATATCTTACAAACTTACATCTAACTGAGCGCGTTTTATACGTAAAACATGGCTTGTGTTATATCTTACAACTTACATCTAACTGAGCGCGTCTATACGTAAAACATGGCTTGTGTTATATCTTACAACTTTACATCTAACTGAGCGCGCGTCTATAACGTAAAACATGGGCTTGTGATTATATCTTAAACTACAACTGATAAGTTCTTTAAAACGATACATTTTTAATTTAAAACATAAAACTTAGGATTTTATACGTAAACGCTTTTTGTTTCAGTTAATATTCAAATAAACGCGACATTGATAAAAATAGGTTAAAACATTCGCAGAATACCACAAGATTAAGGTCATCTATTTGTAAAAATTTTGTTATACTATGACACTTACATCTTTATCTCTCCTCAAAACGGACCTTAAAAATGTCATGTTTAGGTTACACCTAAAATGAGCGCGTTATTAAAAAACATGGTATTGGTGTGACCACGTGGTCTTCATCCAGTACAACATAACTTGAACCTGAAAAAGTGAAAAAAAGATTACATGTTATATATATAAATTTAATTTATGAAAATATCAAAGAAAACAATTGTTAAACAAAGCTTACAATTTATCGAGCGCTCGTGCAAAAATCCTGGGCCTCGAACTCACGATCTACGTAAAACGGCACGTTATATCTTACAACTATCGTCTATACGTAAAAATGTGTTATAAGCTATATTTACATACATCTATACGTTTTATAAAACATGGCTTGTAGTTAATCTTAGCTTACATAACTGAGCGCGTTATACGTAAAACATATGTTTATATACAACTTACAATAACTGAGTTTTATATACGTAAAACATGGGTGTTTGTGGTATAAGGCATTTACATCTAACTGAGCGCGTCTATGGTAAAAAGCATTGTTGTGTTATATCTTATACACTTACATCTAAAAAACATTTACGTGTGTTATATCTTATACTATACATTAACATGACATTATATACGTAAAATGGCTTGTGTTACCTCACATGTCAAGTTACAAACTGAGCGTCTATATAAAACGATATCGATTATAACTTACATCTACTGAGCGCGTATATACGTAAAAGCATATGTTATATCTTATAACTTACATTAACTGAGCAGTCTATACGTAAAAATTGCTTGTGTTAACTTACAACTTAAATTAAGCGTCTATTAACTTTATATCTTAACTTACCCTAAAATTCTATACGTAAAATATCTTACAACTTACATCTAACTGAGCGCGTCTATACGTAAAACATGGCTTGTGTTATGTTTTATCTTAAACTTTCAATAACTTATAAATGCTTTTTAAAACATGGCCTTGTGTTATATCTTAAAATCTAATAACATATATTTACTGAAAAAATCTATACGTAAAACATTTGTATATTTATAACTTACAACTATCTCGCGTCTATGTACCTTTTAGTTATCTTATAACTTACATCTAATGATCGCGTCTATAAAAAATATATTTTAACGAAATATGCTTATACGAGGATTAGTTATCAAACATCAATAACTGTTTTTACTATATGAAACATGGAATTGTGTTATTTTTTACTTAACAATACTGACACGCTATACGTAAGGATATTGAATGTTGTGTGTATTATTTTAAATTTACATTTTAGCGCAATACGTAAAACATCTTGTATATATCTCAACTTATCTAACTGAGCGCGTTATACGTAAAACATGAATTGTGTTTTAATCTTTTAACATCTAACTGAGCGCGTCTATACGTAAAACAGGGAAATGTTGATCTTTTAACTTATTTTAACATGTCCAGTACACATGGGGGTTATATCATTAAACTTAATCTAAAAAGATTGATTAAATATATTTAATTAATCATAAATGTAAAAAATTACAAATACAACTTGATATGCTAAAAATATATCTTATAGCTTAAAGGTAAAAAAATTTAAAACATCTTACATCTAACTGAGCGCGTCTATTACGTAAAACATCGTTTTATTTAGGAACTTACATCTAACGGTACCCAACAGGTTATACGTAAAACATGCTATGGCTTGTGTTATAACATGCGCCACACTGTGGCGTGGCGCAGTGGTAAAACATGGCTGTGTTATATCTTACAACTTATCACATTTCAAAAAGCGCTTCTAATGTAAAAAATGTGTGATATATATCTGTACATGTACAGGTAAATGAGCGGTTTACGTGAAAACACTTGTATATTATGTCTTATAAACCCTAAATATGAGCGCGATTAAAACACTTGTGTAAATTACAATTACATCTAATGACTGCACTACGTATAATTAAAACAATTACATTAACTGATATACGTAAAATCTTTGTTTTCAAAAATTCAACCTTTTAATGTACAATCCGTAAAACATACACATATTATATATGACTTACTTCATGGCTTTGTTATTTTTACAATAACCTTTTTTATTATTAAACACTTGGTCAAAATTTACATTACAATTACTTACTACATGAGTCTTATTAAAACTATAAACACATCTAACATATACGTAAACATGGCTTTAAAATCAATACTTACATACTTTATACGAATTATACGTAAAACATCGTGGTAGGTAAATATCTTAACTTAACCTTGAGGCAATTTAATATACGTATTATACATTTTACTTGATTAATTGATGTTCTAAAAGTTTTTTGTAATTGTGTTTATAACAATTTAAACTAATTGCGCAAGACGTAAAAATCTTTCTGAATCTTACTACAGGTCACTCTTAATGTTTATGTACATTACTTACGTACATTTTCATATTGTTAGGATGTTTAAGTAACTTGTAATGTAAAACATGACTGTTCGATAATAATTTGCTTATTAAATACTTGTACATTTATAGTGTTGTGTTCTTGAATACGTACAATTACATTACTGACAGTAATCGATAATGGAAGATACAATATTCATGTCGTTACGTAAAAATGGATTTTTGTTCGACATGTATATATACACTACTGGCTGTAGGGAAAGTGTCAGTGTTAATCTTTACATATGTATTTATTTACTAAATCTATACATTTTTTAAAGAAAGTGTGAGGGAATAATAATGGTTTAAATTCGAATCTTACAATTACATTAATGATAGCAGTTAAGTAAAAAAAATGTTGTGAAATCTTAAATTCCATGATGCGTAAAACATGATACTTACTTGAACTGTAGGTCTACTGTGGGGTTAGGGAAAGTGTCAGGTCGATAATGGATATTTACATGTCGATAATGGATGTTTACATGTACTAACTGCAGGGTTAGGGAAAGTGTCAGGTCGATTATGGATGTTTACATGTATTTACTGTAGGGTTAGGGAAAGTGTCAGGTCGATAATGGATGTTACATGTACTTACTGTAGGGTTAGGGAAAGTGTCAGGTCGATAATGGATATTTACATGTACTTACTGGAGGGTTAGGGAAAGTGTCAGGTCGATAATGGATGTTTAACATGAACTTACTGTAGGGTTAGGGAAAGTGTCAGGTCGATAATGGATGTTTAAAATGTACTTACTGTAGGTTGAGGGAAAGTGTCAGGTCGATAATGAATGTTAACATGTACTTACTGGAGGGTTAGGAAAAGTGTCAGGTCGATAATGGATGTTTACATGTACTTACTGTAGGGTTAGGGACAGTGTCAGGTCGATAATGGATGTTTACATGTACTTACTGTAGTGTTAGGGAAAGTGTCAGGTCGATAATGGATGTTTAACATGTACTTACTGTAGGGTTAGGGAAAGTGTCAGGTCGATAATCGATGTTTACATGTATTTACTGTAGGGTTAGGGAAAGTGTCAGGTCGATAATGGATGTTACATGTACTTACTGTAGGGTTTGGAAAAGTGTCAGGTCGATAATGGATGTTTAAAATGTACTTACTGTAGGTTGAGGGAAAGTGTCAGGTCGATAATGAATGTTTACATGTACTTACTGTAGGGTTTGGAAAAGTGTCAAGTCGATAATGGATGTTTAAAATGTACTTACTGTAGGTTGAGGGAAAGTGTCAGGTCGATAATGAATGTTTACATGTACTTACTGTAAGGTTAGGGAAAGTGTCAGGTCGATAATGGATGTTACATGTACTTACTGTAGTGTTAGGGAAAGTGTCAGGTCGATAATGGATGTTTAACAAGTACTTACTGTAGGGTTAGGGAAAGTGTCAGCTCGATAATCGATGTTTACATGTATTTACTGTAGGGTTAGGGAAAGTGTCAGGTCGATAATGGATATTTACATGTCGATAATGGATGTTTACATGTACTAACTGCAGGGTTAGGGAAAGTGTCAGGTCGATTATGGATGTTTACATGTATTTACTGTAGGGTTAGGGAAAGTGTCAGGTCGATAATGGATGTTACATGTACTTACTGTAGGGTTAGGGAAAGTGTCAGGTCGATAATGGATATTTACATGTACTTACTGGAGGGTTAGGGAAAGTGTCAGGTCGATAATGGATGTTTAACATGAACTTACTGTAGGGTTAGGGAAAGTGTCAGGTCGATAATGGATGTTTAAAATGTACTTACTGTAGGTTGAGGGAAAGTGTCAGGTCGATAATGAATGTTAACATGTACTTACTGGAGGGTTAGGAAAAGTGTCAGGTCGATAATGGATGTTTACATGTATTTACTGTAAGGTTAGGGAAAGTGTCAGGTCGATAATGGATGTTACATGTACTTACTGTAGTGTTAGGGAAAGTGTCAGGTCGATAATGGATGTTTAACATGTACTTACTGTAGGGTTAGGGAAAGTGTCAGGTCGATAATCGATGTTTACATGTATTTACTGTAGGGTTAGGGAAAGTGTCAGGTCGATAATGGATGTTACATGTACTTACTGTAGGGTTTGGAAAAGTGTCAGGTCGATAATGGATGTTTAAAATGTACTTACTGTAGGTTGAGGGAAAGTGTCAGGTCGATAATGAATGTTTAAATGTACTTACTGTAGGGTTTGGAAAAGTGTCAGGTCGATAATGGATGTTTAAAATGTACTTACTGTAGGTTGAGGGAAAGTGTCAGGTGGATAATGAATGTTTACATGTACTAACTGTAGTGTTAGGGAAAGTGTCAGGTCGATAATGGATGTTACATGTACTTACTGTAGTGTTAGGGAAAGTGTCAGGTCGATAATGGATGTTTAACAAGTACTTACTGTAGGGTTAGGGAAAGTGTCAGCTCGATAATCGATGTTTACATGTATTTACTGTAGGGTTAGGGAAAGTGTCAGGTCGATAATGGATATTTACATGTCGATAATGGATGTTTACATGTACTAACTGCAGGGTAAGGGAAAGTGTCAGGTCGATTATGGATGTTTACATGTATTTACTGTAGGGTTAGGGAAAGTGTCAGGTCGATAATGGATGTTTACATGTACTTACTGGAGGGTTAGGGAAAGTGTCAGGTCGATAATGGATGTTTAACATGAACTTACTGTAGGGTTAGGGAAAGTGTCAGGTCGATAATGGATGTTTAAAATGTACTTACTGTAGGTTGAGGGAAAGTGTCAGGTCGATAATGAATGTTAACATGTACTTACTGGAGGGTTAGGAAAAGTGTCAGGTCGATAATGGATGTTTACATGTACTTACTGTAGGGTTAGGGAAAGTGTCAGGTCGATAATGGATGTTTACATGTACTTACTGTAGGGTTAGGGAAAGTGTCAGGTCGATAATGGATGTTTAACATGTACTTACTGTAGGGTTAGGGAAAGTGTCAGGTCGATAATGGATGTTTACATGTATTTACTGTAGGGTTAGGGAAAGTGTCAGGTCGATAATGGATGTTACATGTACTTACTGTAGGGTTTGGAAAAGTGTCAGGTCGATAATGGATGTTTAAAATGTACTTACTGTAGGTTGAGGGAAAGTGTCAGGTCGATAATGAATGTTTACATGTACTTACTGTAGGGTTTGGAAAAGTGTCAAGTCGATAATGGATGTTTAAAATGTACTTACTGTAGGTTGAGGGAAAGTGTCAGGTCGATAATGAATGTTTACATGTACTTACTGTAAGGTTAGGGAAAGTGTCAGGTCGATAATGGATGTTACATGTACTTACTGTAGTGTTAGGGAAAGTGTCAGGTCGATAATGGATGTTTAACAAGTACTTACTGTAGGGTTAGGGAAAGTGTCAGCTCGATAATCGATGTTTAACAAGTACTTACTGTAGGGTTAGGGAAAGTGTCAGCTCGATAATCGATGTTTACATGTCGATAATGGATGTTTACATGTACTAACTGCAGGGTTAGGGAAAGTGTCAGGTCGATTATGGATGTTTACATGTATTTACTGTAGGGTTAGGGAAAGTGTCAGGTCGATAATGGATGTTACATGTACTTACTGTAGGGTTAGGGAAAGTGTCAGGTCGATAATGAATGTTTACATGTACTTACTGTAAGGTTTGGAAAAGTGTCAGGTCGATAATGGATGTTTAAAATGTACTTACTGTAGGTTGAGGGAAAGTGTCAGGTCGATAATGAATGTTTACATGTACTTACTGTAGGGTTAGGGAAAGTGTCAGGTCGATAATGGATGTTACATGTACTTACTGTAGTGTTAGGGAAAGTGTCAGGTCGATAATGGATGTTTAACATGTACTTACTGTAGGGTTAGGGAAAGTGTCAGGTCGATAATCGATGTTTACATGTATTTACTGTAGGGTTAGGGAAAGTGTCAGGTCGATAATGGATATTTACATGTCGATAATGGATGTTTACATGTACTAACTGCAGGGTTAGGGAAAGTGTCAGGTCGATTATGGATGTTTACATGTATTTACTGTAGGGTTAGGGAAAGTGTCAGGTCGATAATGGATGTTACATGTACTTACTGTAGGGTTAGGGAAAGTGTCAGGTCGATAATGGATATTTACATGTACTTACTGGAGGGTTAGGGAAAGTGTCAGGTCGATAATGGATGTTTAACATGAACTTACTGTAGGGTTAGGGAAAGTGTCAGGTCGATAATGGATGTTTAAAATGTACTTACTGTAGGTTGAGGGAAAGTGTCAGGTCGATAATGAATGTTAACATGTACTTACTGGAGGGTTAGGAAAAGTGTCAGGTCGATAATGGATGTTTACATGTATTTACTGTAAGGTTAGGGAAAGTGTCAGGTCGATAATGGATGTTACATGTACTTACTGTAGTGTTAGGGAAAGTGTCAGGTCGATAATGGATGTTTAACATGTACTTACTGTAGGGTTAGGGAAAGTGTCAGGTCGATAATGGATGTTTACATGTACTTACTGTAGGGTTAGGGAAAGTGTCAGGTCGATAATGGATGTTACATGTACTTACTGTAGGGTTTGGAAAAGTGTCAGGTCGATAATGGATGTTTAAAATGTACTTACTGTAGGTTGAGGGAAAGTGTCAGGTCGATAATGAATGTTTACATGTACTTACTGTAGGGTTTGGAAAAGTGTCAGGTCGATAATGGATGTTTAAAATGTACTTACTGTAGGTTGAGGGAAAGTGTCAGGTCGATAATGAATGTTTAACATGTACTTACTGTAGGGTTAGGGAAAGTGTCAGGTCGATAATGGATGTTTAACATGTTGACGCCAATAATTCTGCCAGCAGGAATAGTGACTCCGTCAATTTCTAGGGGCTGTGTTAGAAGTCGCGACGTGTTTGCAACGGGCGGATACATTCGCAGGGTCTCCTTCAAGAACATGGCCATCCTCTGTAGTTTATTTATATCTTCCCTATAATGACAATAACACATTCAGTAAGTAATATCTTTATATGCAATATAGATAGCTAAATATTTCAGAGCATATCCCAGAAAGCAAGAATTGTAAGAATAGTCAAATTTAATTCAAGTAAACTTTCTTTTTTATGGCTATTGTTAGGCTATTCCAATCGCTTGTCATGCGTGGTTTGTTGTCCGACCTTTCGTCTGTTCATCTCTTAACAATTCTTGAATTTTGAAAATTGAAAATTGTTAACGCTATTTCTCAGGAAATACCGAAAGGATCAATCTAAAATTTTATCTGTAGTCCCACTTTGGACCATAGTTTTGCATATATAAGTTTTGGACCGATCAGTTTAATATATTTCATTTTACATGACAACTCTAGTAAGATCCTTTATATGATGTACTTGCCATTCTACGTAAGACTTGTCCCCCACAACTTGGCATACTTCCTGGTAAAGTTTTTCTTGCTCATCTGGGTACTTGCCAAGATTGTATATTGCCCAAGCCAATGATGATTTAGTTGTGTCATGGCCTTAGGTAAAAAAGGTAAATAGCATGATATAACAGTCAACACAATAAGATATCAACAAAGTTGATAGGCTTGGGAAATGAGTAATTTGATGAAGTTTAAATCAATTGGCTTTTAATTACATCAGGATTGCTCACAAACCACACATTTTTAATCAAAGTACTGAAAGTACTGCAGGAGGCGTAGCTCAGATTCTAGACAGGGTAATGATACATTGAAATATTAAAGATAATAGAGGTAATAGTACATGTTCAGGTTATTTTCAATCAATATGGATTGAAATAGCAGATTGAAAATTCCGTGCTTCCGCAGAATGACTGTTGTTTATTATAGGATAATGTGGATCAAATATTTGCAAATTGGTTAAATCATGGAAATGTTTAATCTTCTAAGGTTGTTAAAAATAAATGCTCCAAAGATCTTGAAAATATTGTATGGGAAACAATATGAACAATGAATAATGATATATAGAATAAAAATGATGCAAGACTAATGTATATTCCTTTTGAAAGTTTGTGTTGGTTTTTACATGTTTTAAATTTCAATCATGGTTTGAACTTTCTACCATCTGGGCAAAGTGTATGAAAGTGGTAGTTATGCTCCTGCTGAGCTCAGCATATACTGGCAGTAGAACGATTGGCTGACCCATTGCCAGTTTAATGTGACCAGGTGTGTTGGTATGCTTGGGTGTCTTCAGCGGCATGTTCCCGTGATATCATTATACATGTAGCACAATGAAAGGGCAAGAGTTCCACTATACAAGAAGACCCAACAAATACAGCGCAGTCTGTGCATGCTACACACAACATACATTGGAGGCCGTTCATGCCATTAATGAACCCAACAATCAAATATTGCCAAATCCAGTGTAAATCTGTCAATGTTAAATGATTTTTTTTCATATACTAAATAATCTTATCAACTTTAAATGAAGTATTTTAAAGGTTTATTGAAGTTTTGACAACAAGTTTTTAACAAAATTATCAACACTCACGGCTGTAAACTCGCCAGCCATTCCAGGACCAACACGGCGTCAGGTAATGGAGATGACCTCGCCGTTCTTGATGAACGTTAGATTTTCGTTCGGTCAAATTGAATAAAACATCGTCTAAATCATTGTCAGATTATATCCTTTTAGGCCTGTGATATTTAAATATCATGACATCGTACTTATAATTACAAATATATGCCGTAATATCAACAGCAGCGGCCATGATGGCGTCCCCGGTAACAAGAGTGAAGCAGTGAACACATGTGTGATTTTCTCGGTTAGTGCGTCGGCAGAGTTTGTAACAGTTGTCTCCCTTTGTACGGACTGTTCTTGTTGACATTTTCGTCTGTTTGGGGGAATTCCAGATCATTTTTATAAAATATTACTGGATAGGCCTAGCAATATTCGATTAAATACCCGTAATTGTAAAGGCATTTATTGTCAGTTGAATTATTTTTACTTACAAACAAGTTTATATGCAATTACTGTTAGATTCGCGGTTTGAAAGTTAGTCTGCCGTAGGTTAGTAAGGCTAACAGATGCAGCGTACTCACTAGTATAAGTACCGATATTGAGACACACTTTCGGTGAGAATAATTAATACCTTATTGTAACATTGAAAATAAGTCTGAAGTAATTAAGTGGGAAATTATAATGTGACTGAAACATGAATGTGACTGAAACATGTGATAAACGGAGAACCCCTGACTGCTGTATAATACACAACGTACGTTGCAATACACAGTGTAAAGTTATCTCCCGTAGTTCCGGAAACTGTCGATAGGATTACCAAGGTATAGTGTTCCGGTGATCATTGAAAACCATGAGTGATTCCATAATGGCAGGCGTGTATTACACACGCCTCCATAAAAAATCACTGCAGCATAAAATAGTTTTCACAATACATTGGGGTCCGCGATGGCCGAGTGGTTAAGATGTCATATTACCACAAGTCTCTAACCTCTATGTCACGGGTTTGAATCCCATGTTTGGCATGTCCTTACATGACTGGCTGTTAAACTTAAAACCATAAACCTTCTCAATACCTAACTCACTTGGGACATACAGGTTGGTTTGTTTGTTTTTTAAAGATGAAAGCTGGAGTTGCCAGAGAAAAAAACATCGAGATATGGTCAGAATCTGCCAATTGATCATGACCAACGTCGAATTCGAACTCTTAAACCAGAGGTGGAAACTTGCTGTCATGTAACCGGTGTCTAGGACCAAAGTGTTCATGATGTATTTTAGCTATCACAATAAAATGAAATTACAAAATTGTCTAGTTTAAATTCACTTATCCTCTTTATTACATGGCGTTAAAGAAAAGAGACTATGTTAATCAAGTGAAAAGTACACAGATATTAACAATACTCATACAAATCTGACGATCTATCGACATCTGACTTACCGGCGAACATGAAGGTACTGGCTTCATCAAGGATTTCGTTATCGCTCAATCCGGAGCCGGATTCATCTTTGGCTGTCAGTAGAATATCTATAAAATCCAATTTCTTCTTTTTCTGAGTAATTGTTGGATCTTCTGCCTGTTTATGTGGATAAAGAGAGGATAACTGACACTAACAACGAAATACAATTCCATATTGGCATATTACAGTGTTATCTCCCTTGCGTGTAGGTATCCTTTGTGATGTCATTATTTTGTGAGTGAAAAGTATGGAGTTACACTCGCAAACAAATGACGTCATAAGTACCATAACTTCCAAAAGCAATGAAATTGCTTCTTATAACAAGACTGAAATGTTATATGATAATCTAACTAAGGTGAATAATTCGGAAACCTGACTATACCGGCCAAATAAGCTGGTCCAAGTGACATACAATTATACAGTGTAGCAGGTTTTACTGTATTTAAAAAAAAGTTTTGTGTACTATCCTATTACGTACTATTTCCTGTCTCCTCTTCACGATGATTTCCTCAGCAAACTGGTGGATGTAGTCAATGTTCCGTTTGTATTCCTTACCATCCTCAGTCAGCATAAAGAGGGACCAGAACAGGAAATTCCAAGGCTTCCTGCGGAACAATGTCATGACAAATGCATTTACTATAAGACTCTTTCATATGTAAATACTTGTATGAAGAATAGAGATATTCTACCCGAGTGTCACACAATCTAGTAAAACGCGAGGATTGCTGATATTCTCCTACCTTTATCGCAACATGGATAGTCTATTGGCTAAATACTAATACGATATATCGATATTCTCCTACCTTAACCGCTCCATAGGTAGTCTATTGACTAAATACTAATACGATATATCGATATTTTCCTACCTTAACCGCTCCATGGATAATCTGTTGATTTCGTGTATGGCTTTTACGTAAGGATGGTTTTCTCTGAAAGAAAGTCATATCGAGAGTAGTCTTTCAATAGAAGGAAATTAAACAAAATATTTCAGTATCTGCATCATTGGACATGTTTTAAGCTTGGAAAATAATATCCCCTTTAAATACCAAAGGTCAAGGAGATATCAAAGGTCGTAAAGGTCATCAAAGGTCAAGGAGATTGTCAAAGGTCGAGGAGATAATCAAATGTTAAGGAGGTTAACTGAGGGTCAATGAGGTATCAAAGGTCAAGGAGGTTATCAAAGGTGAAAGAGGCATCAAAGGTCAAGGAAATTATCAAAGGTCAAAGAGGTTATCAAATGTCAAAGAGGTATTAAATGTCAAGGAGTTTATCAAACAAAAAAAAATGATATTGACCAATCTGGGCAATCAAATATAGCAGAAGGTATTTTCTACTTTGCCGACTCTGGTCTTACTCAACCTGGGACTAGGAAATCTGGAAAGTCGCAATTTTGTAAAATTGTAAAAAAAAAAATGTTCTATTGTTTATTTTAACCTGTTTTGAGTACTCACTGCTCCTGGATTTTCCCATCATAAGAAAGTGAACATCGCATGATAATATCGAAGGTAAGTAAGTTCATAGAGTCCATGATGCCAATACTATTTGGAGTCTCAGACATTTGCTTCGCAAACTTGTCCTATTAAAAAATATAGTCATCTTGTAAACAATCTAAGAAAAGATAATACTTTGGATAATCTCTCTGCTTTATTGATAAGTAAGATGTAATATATAGATTGGTTTCTCTGTCAAAACTAAATACGCCTTAGTTATGTTTGAAATCACCTTATTATTTTGTATGACAGAGCTTGTACAATTGCATTAGCCTTTTTATATTGTGAAAACAATTTGCTTGTATCATGCACACATAAAATGAAATTACCAGACAAATATCGGTAGCCTCATTGTAAATGGTGATGTAAGGTCGTAAGACATCAAAATGGAATGCGTGTGTTAGCAACTTCCGGTTCCGCTCCCATTTTGTTCCGTTACTGACAACTAGACCATCCCCTTAAGAAATAAATAACATAAGAAAAGACGGTTCATGGTCAGCACAACTGCATCATCGACACTACAGTGGTTACCTTCACTGTCGTTATATCCACTCCTGGACTATCTCGTATTACAACTGGGGACAGTGCAGGGGACAAAACCTGATCAACGACAAGCCTGCAGAGACTTACTTTCGATAATACAACGAGGGCGAGGCCTAACTTCAAAGCAACACAGTGAAACAAAGTGTACCAACATTTGATTCTTTTTATTCATATCAATGGACCGAACCAAACTATGTGTATCTTCTGTTGAATTAAGTTTTGTTATGGCATATTTCAGTGGTGGATATAACGTCAGTGATAGTAACCCCTGGAGTATCGAGGATCAATCAACTACCAATCATCCTTTGACCGTATGAAATGACATTGTATGAATAATTACATTGGAATAATTCAATTTTGCTTGTTACGAGCATTTTCATTTGCTTAAAAACTTACTCTATCAGCCCATAAAGGAAAAAATGACGTCGCCGTTTGTGACGTTGTTTCTGAGATGACAGGTAATGGTTTCATAGACAAGAGTCCCAAAATGAATTTTGAGTATTGAAGAGATTATCTTTAGTAAATTGAATTATAAAGACTAATTTGAATATTTTTTTATGTTATGGAGATAACAAAAAAATCTTCGCGGTTTATTTAGAGTACACTCAGATTTTTGTGTTAAATCTCCATAACATTAAAAATCTATTCAAGTTAATCCTTAAATAAAATGTGGAAACTTGGTAGTAACATTAACAGAATCAAAGAATATGAAGAAAACAAATTGTAAAACATCAATATATTCTATACCGAGGGTTTATTATATGATAACTAGTACGTGTTGAGCATGAAATAATAAAATGTGTAATCTCTGAAACTTTTGACAGCGTTTAGATAACAAGAGGCCCATAGGGCCTGTATCGCTCACCTGGTTTGTTTTAGTAATTAACACAAAGACTCTTACAATTACCAAAATTGACTCCAAAATTTGTTTAATTTTGAATCACAACCATACAATGATGCTATTGATACCATACAAATATGCTATCCAATACATAGGTTCAGAGAGGAAGTTATTTATATGAAAATAGTAGTCTAATTCACCTTTTTGGCGCCGCGTCTATGGCCCCGGGGGGTCAGCCCTATCATTTGTACAATTTCAAATCCCCACCCTATAAGGATGCTACCATTGCATTATGAGTGCTCTCCCATGCTCAGTTGCAGAGAAGAAGTCGTTTATATGGAAATAGCCAAATTGACCCCTTTTGACCCCGCCCCTCAGGCCCCCCCGGGTATCAGCCAATCAATTGCACAATTTTGAATCCCCATCCTATAAGGATGCTACCATTTCATTATGGGTGCTATTCCATGCTTAGTTTCAGAGAAGAAGTCATTTATATGAAAATAGCCAAATTGACCCTTTTTGAGCCCGCCCCTCAGGCCCCTGGGGGGTCAGCCCATCATTTGTACAATTTTCAGTTAGTAGCCCATTAGGATGCTACCAGTCAAATTTTGTTGAAATCCGACCAGTGGTTATGGAGAAAAAGTCGATTGTTAACGGACGGATAGACGACGGACGACGGAGGTATGGCATCAGCTCACCTTGGACCAGGTGAGCTAAAATGGAGCGATACAATATGGTATTAATAATTAATTAATAATCCAGGCATTGTCAATGTCGTCGATGAAGCTCATGACGCTTAACTATCCAGGTAACCTCGTACTATTCTTAGTATGGCTTCAGAAGATTTCGTACAAAACATTCGTCGATTTTGGTTCAATGTTTAGTATTTTCAGCATTTCACGTCATATTTACCGACAACAATTCTAAAAGCATATCGAAATATTCTCCTGGCAATCCGACCCACATAAAAGGTATATCAGTAAAACGGTAAATCAAATTCATTATAAATAAAAGGAAGATTTATGTCAGTATGACATGAATGCCACCCTAACATATTGTATAGCAAAGTCTCGATCAAGCTTTATCAGTGTAACAGTAACACATTTTGATTTACCGGAGTTACATTCCTTTGATTACCGCTTCAATATAATTATAACCAAGTAGTTACTATATATATTGGTGTACAGAATCACATACTGTGTCACAATAACTATTCTATTTGTCCGTCATGACAAACCAGTGGCGTAGGAAGATGAAACGTCATGGGGGGGCAAAGGTCCTCAATATTTTGTAACCCCCCCCCCCCCCCCCCCCGCCACACCTACAGGAGGAGATTAATTCAACTCCCAACCATATAATATATGCTTTATGTTCATTTTTCATATATCACTAAATTTAATCCTTGTACACATTTATAGACAGTGGGGTCGCTAAAAGGAAATTAACGAATACGCAAATTGGCCGAATTAGCGTGTGAGCGTCGAAGGCGCGAGATTTTGGTGTTTTATTAGGGTCTGACGGTGACCCCCGGGATTAGTTTTATGTATTTTGATGATTTTGCGATCGCCCGACAGCGCGAGATTTTGGTGTTTGGGGGGTCCGGGGGTCTCCCCCGGGAAAAAATTACGATTTAGAATGGCTTAGATGATTTTTACGATGCATTTTGATGAATTTGCGAGCGCCCAAAGGCGTGAGAATTTGGTGTTAGGGGGGTCCGGGGGTCTCCCCCGGGAAAAAAATTACGATTTAGAATGGCTGAGATGAGTTTTACGATGCATTTTGATGAATTTGCGAGCGCCCAAAGGCGTGAGAATTTGGTGTTAGGGGGGTCCGGGGGTCTCCCCCGGGAAAAAATTACGATTAAGAATGGCTGAGATGAGTTTTACGATGCATTTCGATGAATTTGCGAGCGCCCAAAGGCGTGAGAATTTGGTGTTAAGGGGGTCCGGGGGTCTCCCCCGGGAAAAAAATTACGATTTAGAATGGCTTAGATGATTTTTACGATGCATTTTGATGAATTTGCGAGCGCCCAAAGGCGCGAGAATTTGGTGTTAGTGGGGTCCGGGGGTCTCCCCCGGGGAAAAAAATTACGATTTAGAATGGCTGAGATGAGTTTTACGATAAAGTTTAATGATTATAAAGCGTTCTTAACATGGTAATTTTTCGATTTAAAGCTACCTGCATTTAGAAATGATAATTGTGTCGTCATAACATTATGCAACCCTACTCGATCTGAATATACCGGCTTCACACCATCGGCATATTGTTGTGTAACATAAAAAAATGAATTAATTGTCTCGCTAAAAACATATAAACAAATTGATCTTTTAAGAGACATTTTTTTAAATAGCACATAGAATCCCTTGATGGACATTTTTAGTCTAGTTTGTGTGTATTGAATTTTCACTATTTAAGGTTTGACATTATGTGCTTGAACGTTTTAGGAAATGCGCCGCGCAGCGGAAAATTTTCTAGAATGAAGTACGAAAAATGTGTAGGAGGACCCTTTTTTCTTTCAAATAAGCATTTTTAGAAAATTTCAGTCGGCGAAAATGGGGGGGGGGGGGGGGGGGGGCAAAAAGACATGTTTGCCCCCCGTCCTGGGGAACGGGGGGGGGGGGGGGGGGGGGGGGCAGTTGCCCCCCCCTGCCCCCCCGCTTCCTACGCCCCTGCAAACTATCCGTCATGTATGGTGTATTGAAAACACATGGTCAGTTCTTAAAACATAGACTTATTTTGGAGAGGGTTAAGAGAGACAAAAACGGTGAGCATAATACAGCTTATATTTTAAGACACTGACAATGTATTCTTTTTATCCTGCAACATTACAAAAAATGCTTATGATTTTTAAATTTAACAGTGTTACATTTAATAAAATATTCGAACTACAATGCTAAACAAGCAAACAATGGATCAACCAATAGGAGATCGATAGAATCGGAGCACGTGCTAGAATACAACTATTTTTCGTCAGTGCCGAATACATAAAAAATATATGTGGTAGCCTATTCCAACAATGTAAATACTGGTTGTAGGATGAATTGTTTTATTATATTCACAATATTAAAAGTTGATCAATCTATAAATTTATTTTTATCTATTAATCAAGAAATGTTGAATGTAAGTTAAGGGAGGTAACTCTGCTAGCATTATATCTTTCTCACGTATCAAGTTAGGCTTAATGCGTTTCGTTTGTATTTTGTGTACATTTAGTTACAAGTTTTGGACATTCTATTTTATAGTGACCATTATCACTTTTATCAATTATATTATCAACACCGTATAGCAGCAGGTGAAAAATAAAAGTAAAATACATCAGCAGCAGTGCAGTAGATCACTATGTAACAGAAGTCACCGGACTAGTTATGTAGGTCACTATATACCAGAAGTCACCGCACCAGTTATGTAGGTCACTATGTAACAGAAGTCACCGCACCAGTTATGTAGGTCACTATATAACAGAAGTCACCGCACCAGTTATGTAGGTCACTATATAACAGAAGTCACCGCACCAGTTATGTAGGTCACTATATAACAGAAGTCACCGCACCAGTTATGTAGGTCACTATGTAACAGAAGTCACCGGACTAGTTATGTAGGTCACTATATAACAGAAGTCACCGCACCAGTTATGTAGGTCACTATGTAACAGAAGTCACCGCACCAGTTATGTAGGTCACTATGTAACAGAAGTCACCGCACCAGTTATGTAGGTCACTATGTAACAGAAGTCACCGCACCAGTTATGTAGGTCACTATATAACAGAAGTCACCGCACCAGTTATGTAGGTCACTATGTAACAGAAGTCACCGAACCAGTTATGTAGGTCACCATGTAACAGAGGTCACCGCACCAGTTATGTAGGTCACGATATAATAGAAGTCACCGCACCAGTTATGTAGGTCACAATATAATAGAAGTCACCGCACCAGTTATGTAGGTCACTATGTAACAGAAGTCACCGGACTAGTTATGTAGGTCACTATATACCAGAAGTCACCGCACCAGTTATATAGGTCACTAAATAACAGAAGTCACCGCACCAGTTATGTAGGTCACTATATAACAGAAGTCACCGCACCAGTTATGTAGGTCACTATATAACAGAAGTCACCGCACCAGTTATGTAGGTCGCTATATAACAGAAGTCATCGCAGCAGTTATGTAGGTCACTATATAACAGAAGTCACCGCACCAGTTATGTAGGTCACTATATAACAGAAGTCACCGGACCAGTTATGTAGGTCACTATATAACAGAAGTCACCGCACCAGTTATGTAGGTCACTATATAACAGAAGTCGCCAGTTATATAGGTCACTATGTAACAGAAGTCACCGCACCACTTATGCAGGTCACTATGTAACAGAAGTCACCGCACCAGTTATGTAGGTCACAATAAAACAGAAGTCACCGCACAAGTTATGTAGGTCACGATATAACAGAAGTCACTGACCAGCTATATATGTAGGCCGACATGTAACAGAGGTCACCGCACCAGTTATGTAGGTCACGATATAATAGAAGTCACCGCACCAGTTATGTAGGTCACAATATAATAGAAGTCACCGCACCAGTTATGTAGGTCACTTTATATAACAGAAGTCATCGAACCGGAGACGAAGAAGTCATGTCTCATTTACATATGAAAGAATGTAACAATACTAATTAATCTTTACTGTAACACCTATTAGCTATTAATTTTAATATTCTTTATCTTGCAATATTTTTTTGATATGATAATCCTATCAGTATCGACCGGAAGTAGGTCGGCTTATGCGCGAACACCGCCAGGATATGGGTTCAACATATGCATGAGGACGATTTTAATCAGCCAATAAGAGTGGCGTAAACTCATGTTAGTTTCTTTCAAGTTTTATTTGGTTACCTAGGCATCGCAGTTCATGTCATTTTGATTTGGAAACGGTATAAAATAATTTCTTACTTTACACATGCTTTAGAAAAGAAATCTTACCAAGAAATGGCAAAAATATGCTGTACGGTTCACCTCTGCCCTTTGGTTTGGGTACTGATAAATTGAGTACAGTTGCTGCTGTATCCGGGTGGATTGCGTACAAATTCGGCATAAAGGAGAGCCAGAAAACGTACATCTTCTCGTTCGTATTCTCCATTGATTTCGCCGAAAATTCAGTAATTGACTTCGACATGTCAATCTGTAATATTTAAATTGTTAGTTTTACTTTTGATTTAACATTTTAAAAAAAAATTATCAATTTACACATTTCAACAGTCTTGTTGATTGGACAATATGTTTACCTTGATGGATCTGATCAAATTAGGAGAATTTGACATATGGGAGATATTTTGGCAATCGTGGCCAAACGTGCATTAAGTTTGTTCTTTTTGCTTTTACGAATTCTCAAAAGGCATGATTTGCTATAGAGGTACCGGAACAACATTAGCGTCACGTCTGCATACCGGGTATAAATTAATATAATTGCTTTTTCTTTATTTTTTTATACAAATCTAGCTTTCCAAATGACCAATCCATTTTTCATACCACAATGAAAATAAAAATATTCGAGAATTGCGCGGAAATCCGACGTTATGGTGACGTCACAATTGAACGTTTTGTATTTTATCAAGTAGTCCAGAAAATTAATTATAAGCATTGATGTCACTATGTTTTAATTTTATCGGGTTATGAAAGAAATTGTGTTTGCAAATGTTTGTGAGAATCCGCTACACACAGTTTTTGCGTTTGCAAATGTTTGTGCGAATCCGGCAAACAACAGTTCTTTCAAAACCCGAAATTACAAAAATAGTGACATTAATGCTTAAATAAAACCACGTATACAAATTACTTGCATAATAGTCAGGTAAAACTTACATATTTGAGGTGTCCCCAAAACCAATGTGGTTTCTCAGTTTTCGATTTAAAGGGTCTGATCCGATGACAGAAAACGATATACCTCCACAGCACAGGGACGACATTCCACAGGCCATAACCGACCAGCAAGGCCAGGACAATCTCAAACCAACCAGCCATATCTCTGCAATATAAATACATTATTGATTGAATTAAGTTACATTTCCATATTAACTATCATTATCAAATAATATTTACTAAATACATGCACCGACATGATTCTTGAATTCAGAGAAAAAGTTCGATAAATGCATCATAAGCGGTACATTGAACATTTTCATTTGCTTTAGATATAAAATAAAAGCATCGTCGACATTTCAGGGATAGTGATATTAACCCCTGGAATATCAAGGAAGTATTTTAGAGACAATGAAAGTAACTCCTAGATTATCGAGGGTGTATTTTAAAGACAGCGAGAGTAACCCCTGGATTATCGAGGGTGTATTTCAGGGACAGTTAGAGAAACCCTCTAATTGATGTAAATGGGGATATTATTTTTGCTGGCGTGCGTTGTACGTGTAGTACGAATGTAGCTATGTGATGGGATAATGTTTCACCACTACATTGTGATCTTTTCTAAATATAAACTGCGGTTTCATTATTAGTAAGGTTTTGATATAGAAGATTTTCATTGACAACATACTGTAATGTTTACAATAACAGGCCTACATGTACTGAAGGACGTAAAACGCTATCTAGTTCTGTTTATATTTCACAATCTGTTGGGTCAGTTCGTTTGCATTCTAAAAATAGAAACAAGACACATATCGACGCATCTTTGTTATTCAAGCTATTCAATTTCGAAATTGTTTGATTCTATAGATGCGAATGTCCCTTCATTAACCCAGTACCCTTTGTAAAAATGCAAATGTACAACTATACAATAAAATAAAGCATTGATATAAACCAGTACAGCGATGGGATGTAAACAAATGAAATGTAAACAAAGCCAATGTATGGTTGTAAACAACACACCCTATCTGGTATAAATAACACGTAATAAGAAGTGTGTGTTGTACGTTATTCTGTCTAGATAGTAATGTAAGGTGTTTAATGGATACTCACCGACTCTTCTAGCTGGATATCACATGTAAGGTGAGTACGTGTGTACTGAGATCCTATCTATAATAAATTTAACACGTTAACCTATATGGCTACCCAATGGTTCTGCTGCGGAGGGCCACCAGGGACAGATAGACCTAGACTTGCTCAAGTCCACTTATTTGAATGTCTCAAACCGACGACTAAAATTGGACAATACAAGCAATTTTTTTTAAATGTCGAATTTTCTCAATTTTGCTTAAATTTTGCTAAAATTTCAATTATCATGCATGAAACACCAAGATTGTGTTTTTTTTAATTTGCAGATGTTGAATTTTCCAAATTTAGATTGGCGTGGCATGGTGACGGAGACAGACATTATTACTAGAATGTTGTTGTGATAAGTATGGTCTTTATTTATTGATATAAAGATACAAAACCTGTTTAACATAGCAAACCTTCACATGGTACTCTTTGTAAAAACTGATTAGTAAAACACATTAAATAGTATCACCATATAAGTAAATATACATAGAATATCAATCACCGTTCTAGCTATTAAGGCAAGTTATAGTTGGATATATAAACAACAATTCTTATTACAATTTTTACTACATAGTTGTTGATTTACAAGATAAAGTTGACATAAAAATCATATTACTGTTATGACATACTTTAAATGATCAGTTTAAATGGACGTTCAGTACAATTACAATACAATTATCACATTTAAAGCCCTAATATATAATCATGGCATACCCATTACGGCTTTCCCTAAACTTCTAACAATCTAATTAATATAATGTTATTGTTGTAAATAGTAAAACTTGATAACCTATACGCTAACATAGCGAAGATAAAACAGTGAAAGTTGTTTCCAATAGATGTCTGGAATAAATTGCAGTACAATATTTCCGTACCTTGAATTTTTGGATGCTGATCTAATAAATGTGTTGTTGGACAAAGTCAAAAGATTACAGATGAATTCTTGAACTATATATAGATTATTTAAACATTTGTATAACGTCTGTTTTGAAATTCATATAGTGTCTTATTGGCACCCTAATATAGAAAACATTTCTACAGATAGTACATCAAATGGAGCTTTTAACAACTTTAACATATCGTATAAAGGACACCACAAAGTACATACGTAATAGTCATTTTAGTCCTCGCAAACACTTTCTAATCTATATTACGCTGTTGTTTGATATTTCAACACCAACTTTAATAATCCTTAAAATGTTAATTGTGCTTTATCCTGGTATTATCTCTTCAATACATCTCTCTAATGGATATATTATTATATGTAATTATAGAATGAAAAAATAAGATAAAATTAACTGAATACCAGTTTAAACTTTTTTGTTTTGACTATGTTATCAAATTATCATATTATGTGATGCAGCATTTTTTATATCTTATCTTATCCACACAGTCAGTCCAACAAACATCCGTCTGAAAGGCCTGATAGTATGATTAATATTCTGATAAACTAGTGTATCTTAGGTAAGGACAAATTAGAAAACGTCGCAATAGAGCAGGCGTATGTTTGTATATAGGATATTAAATGGGTTTATGCGAGCCTTAGCGTATTGTTATCTTACAAGTAGGTATAAAAATCATAGGCTACGTGAATTTCGACAATATTTATAACTATTTACCTTGAAATTCGGACACACACTTACCTTGTCTTTTTCAGGTGTGGTGAATTGGAATTTCTATCATGACAAATTGATGACTTATAAGGCAGGCATATAGCAGGGGAATATTAAAAAAAAATATAAAAGTTCAAGGATGTTGTTTCGTCATGTGAAATAAAGTAGACGATACGGATTATTTCGAACCTGGATTACAAACAAGAAAAACGTGAAACACTAACCTTTAACCATAACTATGTTGTTGTTCCCCTCCCCTTCTTCCCTACCCCATTCCCCTGTTTGTCTTCATTTAAAACAGTTTGTACACTCCCATTTGTTTGTATAAATCGGTACTTTGTTACAAGATGTCCATAAGATAAGTAGAACTGTAATTTTAAATATTAAAGAAACACAATTTAACAAAGCATGACAATGTATTGACTCGTGCCCTATCCGGGCCTCGAACTCACGATCTACGGCACCCAATCGCCTAGCCGAACATTCCTGCTCCTTCTACCACTGCGCCACATCCACGTCCCCATAGATTTTGAGTTCGAGGCCCGGATAGGGCACGAGTCAATAAGTTGTCATGCTTTGTTAAATTGTGTTTCTTTGATATTTCATAATTATTAAACACAATGTATCATATACACTATGGGTTGTTGATCCAAAGATTTAATTTACAATTTCCACAGTGTTCATGTCAGCATATCGAACCGACTATCACTTCGTCATAGAAACGTCCTTTTTTGGGGACGTGGATGTGGCGCGATGGTAGAAGGCAAATATATGTTTGGCTAGGCGATTGGGTGCCGTAGATCGTGAGTTCTGGGCACGGATAGGGCACGAGTCAATTAATTGTCATGCTTTGTTAAATTGTGTTTCTTTGATATTTTATTGTATTTTTAAACAAACACAATTTGGACAGCCGCCAGGTTTTGGAGCCCAGGGGTCAGTCACATCACAACATATAGCCTCACACAGGAGGTGACTTTTTCAACTTTCGCTAATAATAGTATTTCGTTTTTCCATCCAAATACGTACGCTTTCGTTTTTACTAAATACCTTTTCTCGTTTAACAAAATACGATTTCGTTTTTACTAAATACCTTTTCTCGTGTTAACGAAATACGATTTCGTTTTTTCGAAAAACCATTCTCGTTTTAATAAAAGACGATTTTTAACAATAATGATAATAAATCCATAATGTGTTATAGATAGAATCGGTCGTGAGTTCGAATCTCTGATTGGGTAGTTGCCATGTACTGACCACTAATCAGCGGCTTTTCTCCGGGTTCATTGGCTTTCCTCCAACTCCTATAAACACGTGCTACAAGCGATATGACTTCGTATCTGACATGTCGTACTAGGCTATGTACAGAACCAAACCAGAGTCGGAGAGGTGTGTGATATCACTTATATAGGGTACAATATCACTTATATAGGGTACGATATCACTTATATAGGGTACAATATCACTTATATAGGGTACAATATCACTTATATAGGGTACGATATCACTTATATAGGGTACGATATCACTTATATAGGGTACGATATCACTTATATAGGGTACGATATCACTTATATAGGGTACGAATATCACTTATATAGGGTACAATATCACTTATATAGGGTACAATATCACTTATATAGGGTACGATATCACTTATATAGGGTACAATATCACTTATATAGGGTACAATATCACTTATATAGGGTACGATATCACTTATATAGGGTACGATATCACTTATATAGGGTACGATATCACTTATATAGGGTACAATATCACTTATATAGGGTACAATATCACTTATATAGGGTACGATATCACTTATATAGGGTACGATATCACTTATATAGGGTACGATATCACTTATATAGGGTACGATATCACTTATATAGGGTACGATATCACTTATATAGGGTACAATATCACTTATATAGGGTACGATATCACTTATATAGGGTACGATATCACTTATATAGGGTACAATATCACTTATATAGGGTACAATATCACTTATATAGGGTACAATATCACTTATATAGGGTACAATATCACTTATATAGGGTACAATATCACTTATATAGGGTACGATATCACTTATATAGGGTACAATATCACTTATATAGGGTACAATATCACTTATATAGGGTACGATATCACTTATATAGGGTACAATATCACTTATATAGGGTACAATATCACTTATATAGGGTACAATATCACTTATATAGGGTACAATATCACTTATATAGGGTACGATATCACTTATATAGGGTACGATATCACTTATATAGGGTACAATATCACTTATATAGGGTACGATATCACTTATATAGGGTACGATATCACTTATATAGGGTACGATATCACTTATATAGGGTACAATATCACTTATATAGGGTACGATATCACTTATATAGGGTACGATATCACTTATATAGGGTACAATATCACTTATATAGGGTACAATATCACTTATATAGGGTACAATATCACTTATATAGGGTACGATATCACTTATATAGGGTACAATATCACTTATATAGGGTACGATATCACTTATATAGGGTACAATATCACTTATATAGGGTACGATATCACTTATATAGGGTACAATATCACTTATATAGGGTACAATATCACTTATATAGGGTACAATATCACTTATATAGGGTACAATATCACTTATATAGGGTACAATATCACTTATATAGGGTACAATATCACTTATATAGGGTACGATATCACTTATATAGGGTACGATATCACTTATATAGGGTACGATATCACTTATATAGGGTACAATATCACTTATATAGGGTACGATATCACTTATATAGGGTACAATATCACTTATATAGGGTACAATATCACTTATATATGGTACAATATCACTTATATAGGGTACAATATCACTTATATAGGTACGATATCACTTATATCATTATCACAATATATAGGGTACGAATATCACTCACATACGGGTTTCGATATCACTTATAATGGGTACGATATCACTTATATAGGGTACAATATCACTTATATAGGGTACGATATCACTTATATAGGGTACGATATCACTTATATAGGGTACAATATCACTTATATAGGGTACGGGTACATATCACTTATATAGGGTACGAATATCACTTATATAGGGTACAATATCACTTATATAGGGTACGATATCACTTATATAGGGTACGATATCACTTATATAGGGTACAATATCACTTATATAGGGTACGATATCACTTATATAGGGTACATATCACTTATATAGGGTACAATATCACTTATATAGGGTACAATATCACTTATATAGGGTACGGGTACAATATCACTTATATAGGGTACATATCACTTATATAGGGTACAATATCACTTATATAGGGTACAATATCACTTATATAGGGTACAATATCACTTATATAGGGTACAATATCACTTATATAGGGTACAATATCACTTATATAGGGTACAATATCACTTATATAGGGTACAATATCACTTATATAGGGTACATTATCACTTATATAGGGTACGATATCACTTATATAGGGTACGATATCACTTATATAGGGTACAATATCACTTATATAGGGTACAATATCACTTATATAGGGTACAATATCACTTATATAGGGTACGATATCACTTATATAGGGTACGATATCACTTATATAGGGTACAATATCACTTATATAGGGTACATATCACTTATATAGGGTACAATATCACTTATATAGGGTACGATATCACTTATATAGGGTACGATATCACTTATATAGGGTACAATATCACTTATATAGGGTACGATATCACTTATATAGGGTACAATATCACTTATATAGGGTACGATATCACTTATATAGGGTACGAATATCACTTATATAGGGTACAATATCACTTATATAGGGTACATATCACTTATATAGGGTACATATCACTTTATAGGTACATATCACTTATATAGGGTACGATATCACTTATATAGGGTACAATATCACTTATATAGGGTACGATATCACTTATATAGGGTACGATATCACTTATATAGGGTACAATATCACTTATATAGGGTACAATATCACTTATATAGGGTACAATATCACTTATATAGGGTACGATATCACTTATATAGGGTACAATATCACTTATATAGGGTACAATATCACTTATATAGGGTACGATATCACTTATATAGGGTACGATATCACTTATATAGGGTACAATCACTTACTATCACTTATATAGGGTACAATATCACTTATATAGGGTACGATATCACTTATAAGGGTACATATCACTTATATAGGGTACGATATCACTTATATATAGTACAATATCACTTATATAGGGTACAATATCACTTATATAGGGTACGATATCACTTATATAGGGTACAATATCACTTATATAGGGTACGATATCACTTATATAGGGTACAATATCACTTATATAGGGTACGATATCACTTATATAGGGTACGATATCACTTATATATAGGGTACGATATCACTTAATGGGTACAATATCATTATATAGGGTACAATATCACTTATATAGGGTACAATATCACTTATATAGGGTACGATATCTCTTATATGGGGTACAATATCACTTATATAGGGTACAATATCACTTATATAGGGTACAATATCACTTATATAGGGTACGATATCACTTATATAGGGTACAATATCACTTATATAGGGTACAAGGGTACAATATCACTTATATAGGGTACAATATCACTTATATAGGGTACGAATATCACTTATATAAGGGTACAATATCACTTATATAGGGTACAATATCACTTATATAGGGTACAATATCACTTATATAGGGTACACTTATCACTTATATAGGGTACAATATCACTTATATAGGGTACGATATCACTTATATAGGGTACAATATCACTTATATAGGGTACAATATCACTTATATAGGGTACAATATCACTTATATAGGGTACAATATCACTTATATAGGGTACAATATCACTTATATAGGGTACGATATCACTTATATATAGGGTACAATATCACTTATATAGGGTACAATATCACTTATATAGGGTACAATATCACTTATATAGGGTACGATATCACTTATATAGGGTACGATATCACTTATATAGGGTACGATATCACTTATATAGGGTACAATATCACTTATATAGGGTACAATATCACTTATATAGGGTACGATATCACTTATATAGGGTACAATATCACTTATATAGGGTACAATATCACTTATATAGGGTACAATATCACTTATATAGGGTTACGATATCACTTATTATAGGTTACGATATCACTTATATAGGGTACATATCACTTATATAGGGTACAATATCACTTATATAGGGTACAATATCACTTATATAGGGTACGATATCACTTATATAGGGTACGATATCACTTATATAGGGTACAATATCACTTATATAGGGTACGATATCACTTATATAGGGTACGATATCACTTATATAGGGTACGATATCACTTATATAGGGTACGATATCACTTATATAGGGTACAATATCACTTATATAGGGTACGATATCACTTATATAGGGTACGATATCACTTATATAGGGTACGATATCACTTATATAGGGTACGATATCACTTATATAGGGTACGATATCACTTATATAGGGTACGATATCACTTATATAGGGTACAATATCACTTATATAGGGTACGATATCACTTATATAGGGTACAATATCACTTATATAGGGTACGATATCACTTATATACTGGGGTACGATATCACTTATATAGGGTAAATATCACTTATATAGGGTACGATATATCATTATATAGGGTACATATCATTATATAGGGTAAATATCACTATATATAGGGTACGATATCACTTATATAGGGTACAATATCACTTATATAGGGTACAATATCACTTATATAGGGTACAATATCACTTATATAGGGTACAATATCACTTATATAGGGTACAATATCACTTATATAGGGTACAATATCACTTATATAGGGTACAATATCACTTATATAGGGTACAATATCACTTATATAGGGTACAATATCACTTATATAGGGTACAATATCACTTATATAGGGTACGATATCACTTATATAGGGTACGATATCACTTATATAGGGTACAATATCACTTATATAGGGTACAATATCACTTATATAGGGTACGATATCACATATATAGGGTACGATATCACTTATATAGGGTACGAATATCACTTATATAGGGTACATATCACTTATCATATCACTTATATAGGGTACGTATCACTTATATAGGGTACAATATCACTTATATAGGGTACGATATCACTTATATAGGTACAATATCACTTATATAGGGTACAATATCACTTATATAAGGGTACAATATCACTTATATAGGGTACGATATCACTTATATAGGGTACAATATCACTTATATAGGGTACGATAATCACTTATATAGGGTACAATATCACTTATATAGGGTACAATATCACTTATATAGGGTACGATATCACTTATATAGGGTACGATATCACTTATATAGGGTACATATCACTTATATAGGGTACGATATCACTTATATAGGGTACGATATCACTTATATAGGGTACGATATCACTTAATAGGGTACAATATCACTTATATATAGGGTACGATATCACTTATATAGGGTACGATATCACTTATATAGGGTACAATATCACTTATATAGGGTACAATACTTATCATCACTTAGGGTACGATATCACTTATATAGGGTACGATATCACTTATATAGGGTACGATATCACTTATATAGGGTACGATATCACTTATATAGGGTACATATCACTTATATAGGGTACGATATCACTTATAAGGTACATTATATAGGGTACGATATCACTTATAGGGTACGAATATCACTTATATAGGGTACGAATATCACTTATATAAGGGTACGATATCACTTATATAGGGGGTACGATATCACTTATATAGGGTACGAATATCACTTATATAGGGTACGATATCACTTATACATCACTTATATAGGGTACGATATCACTTATATAGGGTACGATATACACTTATATCAATATCACTTATATAGGGTACGATATCACTATATAGGGTACATATCACTCACACTTATATAGGTACATATCACTTTATAGGTAGGGGTATATCACTTATATAGGGTTCTCTTATATAGGTACATAATCACTTATATAGGGTACGATATCACTTATATAGGGTACGATATCACTTAATAGGTACATATCACTTATAAGGTACGAATCACTTATTAGGGTACGATATCACTTATATAGGGTACAATAATCACTTAATAGGGTACAATATCACTTATATAGGGTACAATATCACTTATAATAGGGTACAATATCACTTATCTAGGGTACATATCACTATATGGTAGTGATGTCATATATAGGGATGTAAATCAGCTGAGTATCAACTGGTAGAAGTATAACATATTGTTTTTCCAGAAAATATTTTTATTCAATAAATAATTTACATACATTGTATTTCCTCCTCGCGTAGGCTCTCATTCAACATATTTTCTTTCCTTTGTCGTTTTCCTCTCATACATTTGTACACACGTTATCTTTGTTCACTGTTCAATTTATATCATTAACATTCACACTAAAATTCAGGTCAGAATGATCGATCATGGTTTTATATTTATTGCAAACACAAAATACATTTACCGGTATTTGTATGTGGTGTATACAAACTATTTTCTCAGTCATCGAGTTTTTATATAAGCCTTCAGAACTTTGTTCCTATGATTTATGTATGATACACAACAAAAAACACGTTATCTAATAAGTACCTTGCTATACACACATAATTGTTACGTTAAATTATTTACCAACATATAACACGTTCAAACAAGGCAACTTTCAGAGACACACTCCAGTGGTGTAATGAATGCTCTACACCTGTTTAAACCAGAGGCACACTCCAGAGGTGTACAGAAAGCAGGACCAGCGACACACTCCAGTGGTGTAATGAATGCTCTACACCTGTTAAACTAGAGGCACACTCCAGAGGTGTACAGAAAGCAGGACCAGCGACACACTCCAGTGGTGTACAGAAAGCAGGACCAGCGACACACTCCAGTGGTGTACAGAAAGTTCTTAATCGTTAGGACCAGAGGCACACTCCAGTGGTATAATGAACGCTCTACACCTGTTAAACCAGAGGCACACTCTAGATGTTACAGAAAGTTCTGAAACTGTGTGATCGTTAATCTGACTTTTTTCAAAGTACAACTGGTTGTGGCCACTTAAATATAGACTGTGCTGAAATAAGAGAATGGGTGCCACAGTTATAGTCCTACACAGCTCGACAGATCATGGGAGTGAGTCCTCTGACTACAACACTCTTGTAGTAATAAATAGTTCCCTTTATCCTTCCACGCATGGAATAAGTATGTAGGTTTTTTTTCATCTGAGGAACTACCACTGACGCCTTCCAGCCCACAGTCACCTTTCACCTTCATCATGGATTTATTTGCCAAAATCAACGTCCTTGGCCAAAATATATGTCACCTTATTCCATTTTCGTCCGATTGATATCACATTTCCTTACCGGAAGGACACTGCGGCCCCACTTCCTTTGTCTCAGACATTACAACACTTTTGAGGGCGTGGCTTGTTTGTAGGAGCCACTTGTATTGTTTGTACATTACAGCTCGGAGATTTACCATCGTCGGTACTCTCACGGATCGGTTTCATCGATACAACTTTGTAAATCTCTGCAAAATAATAAATCGATCATTAATATATAATCGAGTCTTTTCTCTGTCACTAATGACTATAAATTATACAATAAAACATGTTTACAACGAACACGCTTACATCGAACAAAGGATAGCTAAAACAGAAAATTCTTAACTCGTATCATCAATTAAGATTTTTCAAAAGGTTTGAAATGTATTCTAATCTCAAAACTAATCTACATACGCGATTCACATGCGAATATATAAATTTGAATATTTTACTAGCTTTTAAATTCAAAATACCAAAATTAGACCTACATGCAAACGGCCAACTAATACTCCATTGACTTCGTTGCAGGAGTTGGGAGGTTCATAATTGTTTTTTTTTTATTATTTAAAGTGTTATCCTCTGTCTTCCAATGCTAATTCATTTATATCATTTTATTTATTTCATTTTTTTATATTCCATCTCTAGTTACGATACAATGTCTCTAATCTAATATTCAATGTCTCTAGTTAACTATTTTTTCTCTAGTTTACTTTCCAAATGTATCTATTAATGTAACCTACAATGTCACAAACAGATTTCTTACCTGTTAATACATATTCAAAAGCTGTTACCACATTAGTTGAATCCAGGGCTGATGTTTCTATGAAAGACATACCATTCTTTTCTGTAAAGAACAAAGTTTTATAATAGATTATTCTCCCATACTTGACAGGGTTATCCCGCAGTTGTTAGGGAAAGATAACTCTGTCTTTTACCGGAGTGGGAAAAACACAGCTCACACGGACTTGATAATGACGTCATCGATACATCCGGAGACTTTATTGTCATTAATTTTCATGACGCATTGCTACGCTTCTGTTATATATTTTAAGACAGATAATTTTTTCTTTGACGCTTTATAAAGCAGGTTAGAGGAATAATTAATCATTGCTCTTGCCTATCCTGCTTTTAATCTCGACAGACAGGACACATATTGTTTGTAATGATTGTAGTAAAATCTTCCACCAAAATTCTGAGTATTTCACTCCAAAAGTCTTAGCGCCAGGTTGATGCCTGTACATTTAACAAAATAATGTGATTTGTGATGTCTTCTCCTTATTTTTGTATTAACTCACTTATACAGGAATTTTTTGGTGGATGAACACTAGGACCATTACCTGCAAAGGCCTTAGCTTTGTCAGTAGGCACAGCTCGTAGATGGCGCAAGTCACTTTTGTTGCCTACCAACATGATGACAATTTTGTTATCAGCATGTTCCCGAAGCTCTTTCAGCCATCGTTCCAAATTCTCATATGTCAATTGTTTAGCTATATCATAAACTAATAACGCCCCGACGGCTCCACGGTAGTATCTGTAACACAGAATCATACAGACTAAACCTAATGTAGGAACATGAGACCAATGGACCTTTACGTTAACGGCCATCTGACTATTGTCACAAACACGGTCAAAGTATACAGTAATGGAACCATATTTTGGCACAATACAAAAGAAGAATCAAAAGGGCAGAAACAGTTCACTTCTTCTTCTCTGACTTCAGCTAAAAGTAGAATTTGTAGGTTTCTAATTTATTTGGATATTTGTGACTGAGTTATTTCACAGTATTTACACAGATACTTACGCATTAGTAATAGATTGATATCTCTCCTGACCAGCTGTGTCCCAGATCTGTGCCTTGATAGTTTTCCCATCCACTTGTAAACTCCTGAAGGACAACAAAACATAACTTTTGACATTAGCTCTTATAATTATAATTATTACTGACAAGAAGTTGTTTTTAGAACCCAATATTAGATATCTAGGCCCCTTAATTAGCTATTGGTAAGAAAGTGTTTAATATCTTACCCCTGTTGACATTAAATGAAGGTCAATGTAATTATTTGAACAAACTTGGAAGCCCTTCATCTTAAGTTATCATGTTGTAGGTGCAATATCATGTCATATCATGGAAAATGTTGCCGCCGGAACAACAGACACACTGCACCCTTCGGGAAGGTGAGCTAATTATTATAAAACTAAGTGTTTAGCTTATACAGATAAATAATATTCTTTATTTACATGTACAACTAAACTCAAACTTCCTTTACCTTGTAGCGAACTCCACACCAATAGTACTTCTACTTTCTATGTTAAACTCATTCCTCGTGAATCTGGACAACAGGTTACTTTTCCCTACTCCAGAGTCTCCAATAAGTACCACTGAAAAGACAAAGAGAAGAACCTCATTTAGGTTTTTATCAACCTAGAATCTCATACAATGCTGGGGTTAAGCTGCATGTGTATGTAAATATTATCCATTTATATAGAAAATGTTGCTCAAGGGAGATAACTACCACTACATATCTGCCCATCTTTTCCAGACAGGTTAGGAGAAACAAATTCTTCACGCTAAGTATTTCCAGCTTTATGTTTTATGTCAAACCAAACCATGGTATAACTGTACCTTTACACAAATAGTCGCAATCACTTTCAGCATAAAAACGACCTTTCCTGCAGAAATCACATCGTGTACTCCGTTGAGACATGATGCCAATCACGTATTAATTACAACTGGTACAGCTTGATATACCCTCTACTTCTGTCATATGGAACCTGTATTAGCCGTATTTATATGACAATCTTTGCCATGTCATCTGCGTTAGAACTATTTATATTTTATTTGTCAAGCTACACCATGTCACCACCAAAGTATGACTAAAACTTATATACAGTGTCACAATCTAAAAATAGCCATTACGGCTGTAGTGCGTATTAGGCTTGTTAGGTATACCGCGTAGAGTTGTCGTCCTGGACTCCTCCCGGATCCCGGTTGATCCCATTGATTCCTCTGAAAAGTGTACTCATCAGTTGCATTAAGGATATGAGTATAGGTGATCATTATATCTATAATGGCCATATAGCAGATAAAGACGAAACATGAGCATGTTGATATAAAACATAGGCCCCGACACTGTGTATTTGAACTTGATTGTAAATTACTAGTAACGCATCAAGTGTTAGGACGATTGTCACTTCAAATCGATATTTGAAAACTATCGATTAAGAAGAATAATCCATTAAATTAACCTTGTGACTGTCAATAGTTGAACATGATGAGGCGAAAGAGAATACTTATAAAGAATTAGCAAAACAAATCATATGAACAGAAATACAGTTCCACAAAACCATTTTATATATAATATAAAATAATATATCATAAAATAGCAAAATACAGCAAATAACACTAGTTTCTTGTTTTTCAAAAGATATGCCTCATTATCAATCGGCTTGGGAGCCCAGTTAATAATAAATTGATTGTGATTTTTCTGTCTGATGTCGCCGTAATCATGTGGCGCATTTCACTTTTTAATTACATATAAGCTTGAAAATGACGACTAGAAGTTGAAGAATAATTGAAATGTGTGAATCATGATTAATCAATATTGTATTTGGTTTTGCAATTATCGAAATTTGCAGTGTCCAGATAATTGATATTGTTCATTGTTTAATCTTTAATTTGACCTTAAATATTCTTTCCGTATTGGAATAATGAAATGTTTCAGTTTTAACATATGCATTTTTCAACATAAAAAAAATTCTGTCTTTGAAACATACTTAAGTGTTTTTTACAACTGTAGTATTCGTTATTGTTATTTAATATATATATATATATATATTTGGTAATTGATTTTTTTCTTCAAAATTATCGGACACGTCTTACTGTTAAAATTTAAAAAATTCAATACCGTATCGGAAACGTAGTTGTCTTTAAGGTCCTCTACTGAAAATGATGTTTATTTGTTTGTATATTCATGGTGAGTGCGGTATATGTTGTGTCTCTTGTTGATAAAGAGAGCCTTGTTTACTTTATACAGCTTACTTACTGTCAGGTATCACTCAGACCTCGCGTTATCATACCATCATAATAATAATTATGTGATGCAGCACTTGTTTTATCTTATCTTATCCACACAGCCGGTCTCGCAAACATCCTTCTGAATGGCTTAATAGTATGAGAGATATTCTGAAGGAGTAGTATATTTTTTAAAAGCTAGGATAATTAGAAACCGTCGCAATAGATCGGGCATATATTTGTGCAAAGCAACTGGAGCGTCCATCTGATATTTTTGAGGAACCATAAACGGCTGGATTTGGTTCTTGTTCAAGGTAAATATGTATAAATACATATATATATATGATATTAAATTTAATCTATGGAAGCCTTAGCTTACTTATGTCTCACAAATAGTCAGGAAAGCACAGGCTATGGGCCTAAACAATTTCATACTTTGACAACATTTATAACTGTACTATATACCTCAAAATTACCACACAGGTGTGGTGAAGGTTACAAATTTCTATCATGACGAATCGATTGCATATGTGTAGGCATATGACAGGGGAATATAAGAAATGTAAAAGTTCAAGGACGTCCCTCCTTTATGTAAAATATAGACGCTAAGGATTACTTCCACTATAGATCACAAGCAATGGAAACGTGAAACTATAACCTTTACCATAACGACGTTTTGTCACCCTCCTCTCCCCCTCCTCTTCACCACCCCTGTGATTATATTTATATAAAACACTTTACACTAATACTCCCATCAATTTGTATATATCTGGTACTGAGTACTGGAGGTTTCAAAAATGAAATTGTATTTATTTAAACAAACACAATATTAATTTCCAGCAGTTTTCGGAGAGCTACCAGGGTTTGGAGCCCTGGTATCAGCCCCATCACAACATCCCCTCTTACAGGAGGACATGTTTCAATGTTTGTTCATCACTTCCAACTTAATGTATTATTGTCGACACTCCCTGTGTCCTAATTAGATAATTAAGACGTTCACCTTTGAATTAGTTTATTCAATGATCTCTATTTATGTCCGTTTTTACAGATGGCTGCGGCACTAAAGAATTTGTTTTCGACGACAGACCAAGGTACATTTATAAATGATAAAATAGCGACTATTAACCTTTCTCTAATAATTACGTCACTGCGTCAGATTGCAAAACAGCGAATAGAATCTCCCCTTTTAACATGAATTACGCAGGGATTCTTAGTTTGGTGTTGTAACTCCATTTTAGGTCATCGATATACATTTTCTTATGCTATTATTGTTATAAGAAACTTTACTTTTTTGACAATGATCCACATACAGTATATGTATAAATAAATCAAACAATGGTTCAGCTGCCCTTTATGAATAACTTTATTAATAACTAACTAGTACCAATAAAGACTTTATGCTTATAGGGAGTAAGTGTTATTCTATTTCATCATATGTATACTGTTAGAGGTTAAAATTGCTACATTATTGTACCATCGGCGCGGCGTGACTTATTTTAACTGTGTACTCTATCCGAAATGGCACCGTTCACAAGCGATTATACTAAAAGAAAAATACAAAAGAAATATTAATTATATCTTAATTTTACTGATCTTTGAATATTGCATTTTGAGGAATCACACTGCGAAATATGGACCCGCTAACTTAACGCACTATACAGCAGATATTTTATTTTCATTTCTTTTTCAGTGGCGCCATTGAGAGTTGTTTTACTTGGTTCAACTGGATCTGGGAAAAGCACTACGGCTAACACGTTAATTGGTGCTAAGAAATTTAAGTCTGCATCTAGTCGTGATTCTGTCACCAGCGAGTGCAGTGTTGAAGAGGTAAACAGATTCGGTACAAGCCTGGTGGTGGTGGACACTCCCGGTATATTTGATACGACAATGTCAGAAGACGACCTGAAGGTGCAGTTAATGGAAAGTACACATCTTGCATGTCCTGGTCTTCATGCATTTCTCCTTGTGATGAAAATCGGTGAACGAAGCATTGATGAGAAAGACCGGAAGTTGTTTGACAAGATAACTAAATTGCTTGGCAAAGAATTTCTTGGCTTCACTATAGTTGTCTTTACCGGAAAAGAAAGTCTTGATGAGGATGAAGTCGACGTGGATCAGTTTATATCTGGTCTACCAGATACATGTAAAGATTTCCTAAAATCGTGTAAAGGCGGATATCTTGCAATCTCAAACGTTTGTAAAGAAGAAAAGGAACAAGCTGCCCAGCAGGTTATTTTCAAAGTAAAAGATCTTACTCAGAAAAATGTTGGCGGGTATTACCAGAACATATTGTTTGATGAGCAGAATGAAGAGATTCGAAAAAAGATGGAAATAATCCTTAAGAAAAACGATGACGTCCAAAACAAAATCAACCAGGCAGAAACAGAAAAACAACGTTTAATGGCAAAATTCAAAGATCATAAGTTAAACGTTGATCAAAGAAAAGAGCTTAAAAAAATAGAAAACGATTTGTCTGAACTTCGCAAAATACTGATAGATAGAAAAGTCGCTCGAATCGCTGCAAATCGTGAAATACAACGTGCGAAAACCATGAAAAAGGTACTAGTTGTTGGTGGTGTTAGCGCTGCCGCTGCTGCTATTGGTGCTGCTGCGGTTACTGGCTCCCCTGCAACAGTAGTTGCTGGCTTGGTTGCTGTAGCATCCAAGGTGAAACTTGGATAAAGATAAATGAGAAAAGATTACCTTGAAAAGACGAAATCTTAATTTGAATCATGTTATAAAAATCACAAGACGGTAGCATGACTATGATACAATATCCATTGTTAATGGACTCGTATGCTGAGGAGGAATTTTCTATTCTTTTGCGTCCTCCACCAACAAACCTGGCACGTCCTTAAATGACCCTGGCTGTGTTCTTGTATTAAACTTTTTTCTCATATAGTATTTTTCGGAAATAGAAGTAGCTTACCATTGTAGGTAACAGGGTACAATAAACATTCAGTGTCCATGGTGTTAGGGTCATAGTAGCTAGTTTGTCACTCAATAGATTCCTAAATTTAA